>NW_014040447.1:18187-29300 GCF_001186125.1 Sphaeroforma arctica JP610 | reverse complement strand
CACACTCAAGCATCATTATCGATAAAATAATCTTACATAGACTTTGAGGCATAAACAAACCCTAAACCCTAAAAACACAGTACTTGCAAGACATATACAGGATATTATATTTATTAAAAATTACAATAGTCTTATAAATCATATATCACTCAAATAGGTCAAGTACAACAGCTACGACACAACAGCATAATCGCAAGTAGATAAGTAACATCCATACATATACACATATTTATAACAGATACTGTAGCGCCTACACATATATACATACTTAAATTACAATATAGGATCATTAAGAAAACATCAATACATCCCAGTGATATGCTGGTGATGTTATATAGTGTCCTTGATGCGACACGAATATCACAGCTCAACACTATACATGCATAGGCATGGAATAACACTTTGAACATAAACATACGACGCAAGAAGTCATTAAATAATAAGTGATGGTTGTGTGTAGCAAGAATATTATATGCTTAGAGTACAAGCGAGCACCCTGTTGACTCTAACTCAGTGGCGAGCAACCCTGAGGACATGGCGCATTGAACTTTGTGTGAGCTCGGCTATTAACCGCAGCTTCGAGCGTGTTGCGTGACACCCAGTCGACAGAATAGACCATGTATGTTTATTTAAATGCTGAGAATGCGGGCGAGCACCCTGTATACTATTACTCAGAGGCCAGCAACCCTGAGGACACGACGCATTGAACTTTGCGTGAGCACTAAATTCAGTGAGCAACCGCAGCTTCGAGCGTGTTGCATAGTCGCCCTGACTGGTGTTGAGTTGGATAACAGTATTACGTAAAAGTCGGAACGTGTTACATCATTACGTAGGAGGCGGAACATGTACATCATTACGCAAGAGTCGGAAAATGCAAGCATTATTACGTAACAAGTCGGAACATGTAGCATCATTACTTAGGAGGCGGGCCATGTATAACATTATTACGCAAGAGTCGGAACATGTAACACTATTACGTATAAGTCGGAACGTGTACGGCGCTGTGACGGAGTCGACGAAAACCATAGATACGGGTATTTTCATAGTTACCCGTTGTTAAAGGAAATCTCGTTTCAAATAGGAACGTGATAATAAATACAGCAGCCGCGCCGACCATAACGGCACTTCTGACTGAGTTCAATTAATTCAGACCTAACCCTCTTCACTAAGCGTTACTTGGTTTTGACCACAAAGAAAGTCAATTAGTTTGCGATACTTGAAATGAGGCATACGAATGTGTAGAATACATATTGGACGACCAATTTGGTACAAGCAATGCAAATTAACATTTGCGTAGGGAACCGTGTGATGGTATCGCCGCACATTGCACAATGCATGCCAGTATGGATGAAGCTTGTCCAACACAACACGATAAATATTGTCGTGACTGCTCAGATGTTTTGTGTTGATCGCCGAAGCATTCAATGCTGCTGCGTCTTTACAATTCCTAGATAAAGAGTCTTACGCTAAACACGCACATGGGTTGGAGTATTGTGGCAAGGGCTTGAAATGTCATTTTGCCCATGTTTGTCGCGGCGAGCACTAGCAGAGAGGTTTGGACGATATAAAACAAAAGCTTCAACACAATGAGCTCTACATAATAATGAACTTCAGTGCCAAATATTTAAGAGACCAGCTTTTCCGAGGCAAAGGGCAGTCCTACGGAGGAACTGCCATGTCAACACACATCACAGCATTATTAGATAGACTTGTCACTACAACTGAAGAGAGTGTACAGCATGTCACTACTACACGCGAATTAAAGCCAAAATTCCTTTCAAACACTGTGTATCATAGAATCTGCTCTCAAACTGATTACAACAAGTACAACCACAAAAGCAAACTTCACATACAAAGCGATGGGGCTAGCAACTACGTGAGTGACGTAACTATGTTAACTCTACTACACTTGTGTGCGGTTTATAAGTTTGAGCTGGTCATGTATATGCACAATGAATCAGGATGTGGGAAAGATTACTGTGATCGTCATGCTTTCCATCTCAGGCGTATCACTGCAAAGCGAGTGCGTGCACAATGCAGATTTGAGCCGCCAAGTTTACTAAAAATATCAGAACTGCTTGGAATATTATTTGAGTCACAGGAGCTTCGCCTAATAGATACTCAACATACAGTCATAGCGACTGATAGAAACTGGGATGAGAATAGTAGTTTATCAGTTCGAGCATATATTGCTGCTTGGCTACATGAGTGCTTGATAATCGCAGACTATGCGGAGAAGCGCAAAACTAATGCGGAGAAGATGTGTACTCATGCATGCAATCTTCACAAAATCAAACTCGCAAAGGAGTCATCAGCACAAAGTTTAGCATACACTGTGGCACGTCTCCAATATTTCATAGTTACGATCACAGACTACCACAAAACAACATCAACACAAATACAAATTTGAATCGCATTAACGATACGAATTCGGGTGAAAATGTTAATATGAGTGTAACGTTCGTTTATTATGACACAATAACAAAAAAAGGAAGAGCTGGTATACTTGGTAAGCAAGCTTTGTTAAGGTGAGGGGGCTAAAAGTGCTGGGGTAAGTGAATTGCGCGCAATCCTATTCACCGCACAATACAAACCGGAAAACGAGGACTCGCACAACATATTAGCCAAGCAACGTGGGTGGTTGACTGAGAGTGCAGTAGCAATCAGAACATACCACGCAGCATGGACTAATGAATACTCATTTATACTCGAACGTGCGAAGAAGTGTAGAAGTGTGACTGATAGCTTTTTCATCGAGGCTTGCTCTATATACGAGGTAAATCGCGATGCATCTAAGATCGATCCACGAGTGTTGGCGTCGAAGTTGTCAGTACGGTGCTTCTATATAATTACAAATACAGAGAGGTACTCACGAAATCGATCCAACAACATACTAAAAATCGCGAGCAGATAAGCAGACAAAAACAAAACAAAAATGAGCGCTACCTGCACCAGCATCACTTTGGCGTCGAAGTTGCCAGTACGGTGCTTCTATATAATTACAAATACAGAGAGGTACTCACGAAATCGATCCAACAACATACCAAAAATCGCGAGCAGATAAGCAGACGAAAAGAAAAAAATGAGCGCTACCTGCACCAGCATCACTGGGCAATTGATAGTCTTGCATCGATGGCGATCGATGGCGATCGATGGCGATTGATGGCAGTCCATCAAACCACGCGTGTTGATCAACACTCTGACCCTCTCTCGCTATTGTATACTCTTGCAATCCATAATTCTAACTATATAAATGTCATTTAACATCGTTTAGAAGTATACTACGTGTGTTTTAGAGTGGCTTATTGACTGTGTTTGTTTGATACATCTCGCAAAATTCAAGTAGGTGCACGAACTTCACGCTACTATTAAGAGGTATTATAGCTATGGTACCAACTATTGCGGGGTAGCGATCTTCATGTGATTGTGTAAGATAAAACTTGAACGGTTTACCTCTTAAGTTTTTCCCATAGCGGAAAACCTCTAAAAACATATTTTGTTGTTTTCTTTTTTTAAAATACTTTAAATACTTTTTATTTATTTTATACTTGCTAGCAAAACAGTACACAACAATACATAAATAGCTTCCCAAGTTGGCACTTGGCAGTTGCACGATTCCCAAAGTCCAAAACTCTAAATAAATGAATATTTTTTTTGCATAGAGGTTGGGCTGGAGCCTGGAGAGAGGGGCTTTCAAGCCGGACTTTGTTGAGAGTCTGTTAGAGTTATGTACACGTCCCGTTTTATCATTTATAATTATGTTGCTATTCCGGTAGCCCGCCATACGACTTGTACTGATACGTGTCTGTAAATTGAGCTTATGATTATATAACTGTACAGTGGCATATAACAGTGCTTGTACACGCGCATATGTGTATATGTCTTTATAGCGTCATTCACTTATCCAATATAAACAATTGTTTTGGAAACGACTGTGACGCACAGCTAGTGGGGTGTTGTAAGTGACAATGCACCCTGTGGCAAACGAGGTGTCTATGAACGGCACCCGTGTGATTACAGGGTGTGTAGAAACGTTTGTCTAGGTCGTTGTTTCGAATACCAAAGTGTGAAATATAGATTGTGTGCTGGGTGAACAGCTTGTAAAACTGACAAAGTAATATCGGCATCCAGAAAATCTTACACTGATCGATGCCTCCATTACTTTGCGATTTTATCAGGGGTGGAATTAAAGTGCAAAGATAACGATGAGCGGACAGTTAAGCCCTAATGAAGGGTGATTGTAGTGAGGGCGAACTGCTGTGTCAAATAAGAAGCCTCAAATCACTTCTGCAATGCGGACAGTATGCATGTGCGGTAGGGAGATGCATAAGAATAGATGATCATTCGGTCAATTTACCGACAGCAAAATGTGCTGTTAAGCGGACGAAGTTGATAAAGTCTTCGATACCTTTACTTCAACCAGCTGCGAGACTGTTGAAATGAACTATATGACAAGGTCTTTGCATATCAACACTAGGCACTTTCCAATGTCTCAGTTAATAGGGAAGGTTGGGAAACTGATTTATGGTGCTAGTGTATTACATCACCATATCCCGAACTACAGTGAAAGAACTTGTCGAAGCTCTACTATATATGTTTCCAATCAATTTCGTACACAAAAGCAGTGCATATGGACTGTAGTAGATTATGTGAATATACTAGGTTGCTTGGTTCAGTCATTCACCCAATTTACTAGACAACTGTAAAAGCCACGAGTTTGAATCTTGTCTTTGGTATATTTTATGATGGAAGCCAATCAAATGTTACTAAGCCAAGTACTATTGCCGAGCGCGGAAGGTTCAGCAGCAGTGACAATACGTGCACGACGCAAGATAGACGACACGCATCGTTACCATAGGAGAGCAGCAGTGGTGATTCCAGCGTGTGTGAAAGTTTTAGAGATATTTACCCAGGAGCGGATCGTGCGGACTAAGATCGAAGTACTTGCAAAACTTTACAGTTTGGTAGTATATCAGGTGAATGAACAAGACAACTAGCCTAGCACTGGGCTGGTTGGTTCAATCATAATACATGACGATATGGTATGTGGAGAGGACTCAATGGATGCTGGTCTGGGGCTATCGAGTAATCAAAAAAAAAAAAAGAGAGATCAGCAATTGAATATACAAGTACGAGATGCAAAAAAAAGTTCATGATTGAACACAAGTTTGAGTTGGTCAAGGCAACACAATACGTGTACGACGCAAGATAGACATCACGCATCGTTACCATAGGGATCAAATATGCACAACAACATGTGATGAGACACAAATTAAAACTGGTGCGATACTGTGTTCTAAGATAGTTGTATAAGGATATGGTTCGCGCAACCTACACTTCAAGAATTGCAAGATATCCCAACAATCAGGCACATGGTCACCACATCATCACCATCATCATTATTGTTGACATATACTTCTGTCAAAATTACACCATAGTCCGTTACAATACGACAAGTTATTCTTGATAGGGGTACGCCTTTACTTCAGGCACATATAAAGCAGAGTTGTATCTGTATATTTAATATATATTTGTTCTTAGATTCACTCCCTGGCTGATTAGGGAACTTTCCATCTAGATAGCAAATTGATTTCCATCAGCCAGTTTTGTATTCAATACAACACTCGCTTCTCAAGGGGCTGAGGGTATTTAAAGGCACGTACTACATATATTAGTACTCATAATTCTTTCACTTTATCTAATTAGAAAGTCCCTTGCTTGTAAAATTCCAAGGCGCTGGTCAGCACCAAAACCTTTTCCAAGCTTCAGCCTCGTGAAAAACGAATCAAGGCAGCCTATAACCACTCATACTATCTCAAAACGAGCAGGAGGCGTTTGTACGATCACGACTTTTTCGACATCTGGAATGTCTCGGAATCCTGGCTGAGCCCCGAGGGAGCAACCTGTTATGTGGGTATTTGACTTCCAACGGAAACGGCGCACACCAGGCAACAATGTGATTGAGGATAGCACTACGAAGTATTCTCTCGGCGAAGTAACATTCCCAACCGGCCTGAGGCCAACCTGCCGTGTAAAGTCTCGTCTTGGTATCTCAAGGAGAAGCTCGCGGTACAGTACAAGTTGAAAATAGTCATCAACTGCTGAAGAATTAACACAAATGTCTGCAGCTGTAGTCATCCTGGAACTAGCTCAGTTTGATTCGATAGTTTGTCAGACTAAGCATATGCGTATTCACTACTGTACGGAACTAGCAAACAACGTATTGAACAAGCACGCGCCGATTACCGTTACGAAGGTCCTCTGGTAAAACACATCTTTTGCAGCCGTCAACAAACGAACGCACGACCTACTCTTGGCCAAAGTGGCGGGCAGCACGGCGGCAGAACAAAAGGTTTAAGACACAATCACAGCAGAAGATACACCTACGACCACTTCTTTAGCACTCAGAGTACGTAGCAAACTCAATACTTGGTGCAAAGCAGGTGCTGGCCGTGCAATATTTTGTGCGATAAAGTATTAGCAATGCGGCGGGGACTCCAACAATTGCCTTACGAGTACTGGTCGCTATACGCGAGTCTATATTATCGGCAGTTACATACACGTTTAATTATTCCTTGTCTTTTACCAGTACAGGTATCGAAAGGCCAACTGAACTTTGGCCATTGCATTCAAGTCTGTTAGCAGCTGATTTTGTATAAAATTGCTAATTCTGTCTGCTGTCTCACACATAGCTAGACTCTAATTCGTTAAAAGCTCTCCGCGAATTAACTGCTTGGCCCTCATTTGCCCAGTGAAGGCAATATCCAACACTCAATTAAGCATTCGCAATTGGATGGGACCAGGAAGTATCAATGCAAGACATTTTGTTTTACATTTAGCCGTTGACTATCGTATGCCAACAGAAAACATTGGCCCTTTGGGTCATAAACCGGTTGGAAATAGAACATGTACACAGTATTGGTCGAGTGTAGAATAGTGTGTTTGGATCAGCAACATGCCGATGCTGCAATGTAGCATCTACTGTCATTCGTCTTGCACGTACTTTTTCAATAGACCAGCGGGTTTTATTCCAGTCTTTGTTCTATAATCTTTAATCAGTCTTTTAACAGACAAGCACAAAGATACAACATATCGTCTAATCCATAGGCACTCACGTAGTATCAAAATTCGTGCATGTGTGACAACCACTTTGCACCTTCCTCATGCTGATCTCAATAAAGATCCAAATTTACACCTGCATCTGCACGCTTCAACGATCTCCCTATACCTATATAGAAAGGATTGCCTATGATGATATTCTTACAGTATAGTACAATGTAATCGCTGTCGTTACATATACAGTAGCCCGCTACACCTGATCGCTGTAGGTAAGCGATCTGTTGTTCAGCCTCTTGTAGTGCGATTATGGTACGAGTATATGAGAATACCGTTCTCAGCAAGCTTAATCATTATTTTCCTCGCAGCTTACAAATTGTATGCACCAACAGCAATCTTACATTCCATACATATACTTTCACCTTTGCATGCATTCATTCTTGTAGTACTAACTACTTTCCCATCGAAGACCGGGAACACAGTGTTGCCCTTTCCCCATTTCTTCACTACATTCAACATACGCCAGAAGTCTGTCTTGAATTGTTCATAGCAGTCTCTCTTATCTTTCGAACATACTATTTCTGATGCATGCACATTTAGGAACTTGTGCATTAACATCGACATGTCAATCGTAATGACACTACCTATGTCTAAAAACACCTCACACACAAGTATACTCTCTGGTATATTACCGAGGCATGGTAGAAGGCATTCAACCCCTATACTAAAAGTTAGACTTTGTAATAATGAAGTAACTACGTCTTGTATTTGACCTTTTGTGCACACGTGACTTATGTAGCTATTTACAGTCAAAATTGGTATAGATACGATAAGAAAGGTGAGTTTGGGTTGTGGCAAAAAAATGATGGCATGTGTATACTGTTCGGGCTGAAATTGCCAATAGTTTTGGTTTACTGCGCCTACTTTATTTTGTTATATCTCAACAAACATCGGCTTCGAATAAAACCATTGTAAATCGTCGAAGAACTTGATTTTTTGTAGCACCATCGCTATGCTTCCTATGGATGAGTTCTTCACTTTAATCGATTACTTAGCAAATATGAGCATCGTGTAGAGAAGGAGCGGTGTTTCTACGTTGATCAATTCTATAGTCAAGTTACAAGGAATTTCAGTCGTGAAATTGATCGCGATTACATGTAATGGTGTGTGATGGTGCGAATGGTGTAAGTGGAGCTTGTGCAAACACGTTGTGATCGTATTAGAGGGTTGGTGTGGCCTTACAGACAATCACTATACACATAAATCAAGGACAAATACCTTTTAAAGGATCTCTAATAGCCTATACACTCTTAACAAACTCTTTTCTCTATGCACGCAGTCGCCTTGCGCGGCAGGCTGTATCTCGTGAACTAAATAGCTATAGGCCTCTAGTTTTCTCGACAGCTCCTAGATTTTTATATATAGAAACTGTGCGCTTTGCGTTGCTAAAACAGACCAATGCGATCAGAGTACGAAAATGCCCGTGTGTTCCTTCATAGATAGCAATACAATGGTTTTATTCGAACCCGGTGAAAAAAAATAACATGATTATGACACATGCCATAATCAACATGTACTGAAACGAACGTAAAATGACGTAATCGTGCGTTTAATTGATTTTGGTTTTTTTGTACAAAGATATAATGTTAAGTTAAGCGTTGGTGAGTGCTTTGTCGCTTGGTGAAGTAACAGTAGAGGACTGAATATAAAGGGTAGTCATTGTGAGGATTATGTGATGAGCAGACGGAGTGAATATATTTATGTACAAGGCTTGCAAAAGCTGGACAGTGTGAGGAAGTGATGAATATGTGAGCGTTTAGCACTACAACCTGCAAGCTGTCTTTAACGCCAACTGCTACCTCCGCCTCTCTGTCTTTCAGTTGCTTCTCTTGACGTGTATTATAAAAAGCACTGTTTGTTCTCTAGAACAATCTTAGACAGCGAGCATTGATTTTACGCCTCTATCTCAGTCATCTCCTTGAGATATACCCTTTGCTGGATTAACTGTTTTCTCAGTCACTTGTTCAGCAGAGACTCCCGATAGTTAGAGTATGCACACGAGTACCTCCACAAGAACCTATTCTTATACACGATCAACGCCTTTAGCAGTATGTCCATGTATGTTCTGAACTGTACTTCTCTAATTGTACGCGATTCTTGGATATAAAGTCCGGTGCGAGTATATCTGTGCGGAAAGAATAGCAATACGTAATAGTATATGTTGTGACAATATCTACTTTTGCTGTTACATCAAAGGCGTGTTCAGGTGTACAACAGAATGCTCCATACGGCCACTCTTTACAATAAACCCCAACATTCAATTTAAAAGCATTAGCTACCACTGATGTATCCGCATAGTACAACACTTGATATATCAAGCATATGATATCTACGCTATACTTCATAACACGATACAAATCTTGACACTTCAGTATCGTAAATATATAAGCTGACAGGAAAATAATGGCTATTGCCATCCCTTGACGCGCTGCAGCCAACCGATCTAGGGTATTCTTTGTGCTGAATGCTTAATGTGTATGCCATCTACAGTTATAAAACCAAGTCTTAGGTATATCAATAGTTTTGCCGGACCTATTTTGGTTTTGCTTCTATGGTCGGTAGAATTGATCATCGCCATTATGAATTTGAGATGATCTAGATTTAGTTTATTTGCATAGCATAAGAATTCTACCTGCTTGATTTCATCAGGTACGTTTGCATGCTTTTATTTTCCTCTGATGAAGTATTTATTGATGGTAATTGTTGTAAATAATTGAGATGATCTAGATTTAGTTTATTTGCATAGTATAAGAATTCTACCTGCTTGATTTCATCAGGTACGTTTGCATGCTTCTATTTTCCTCTGATGAAGTATTTATTGATGGTAATTGTTGTAAATAACGTAAATTATTGAGATAACCGTTCTTACATCAAATGGTTGCTTCTGTCAAACACATTTACTACAAAACCGGAAAGGTCGCAGGCTCAAACCTTGTATTGTATAAATTTTGAGATGGAACCCATTTAACGGGACTAGGCCAGCACCATTGACCAGCGCGAAAGGTTCAGAGGAATCAACCCATGTGATAGGGGTTTATTTTTGCCGCAGATGGGATACGTATATTTCATATGTAAAAGTCGGACCAATCAGGCTGACCATACAGTATCAATACGTTTACGTAAAAAGGAAATATATTGAAAAGATAAGTTGCAAGAGGAAATCAAGTTTAGCTTGAGCCCTCGGTAACGAGCTAAATGATTAGGGGATTCAAGACTGAGATTGTTGTCTATATAGTTCTGCTCTAATCACTCACTACGTCGGTCCAGATTTATATGATGTCAGTAACTAAAATCAGATGGTATTTCATTGAAGCAGAACATCATTGTAGGAAAACCACCAACATGTCAATAATAGAGCCTCCATACTTGTTGTATACGATTGTGTTTTAAATATCTAAAAGTATATTACTTATTTGTTTGTTTGTTTGTTTTTTACATATATAAAATTAGATTATTTGTTTGTTTTGCATATTTCAAATGCATACAACTACGTTTCAACGTACTCCACGTCAAGGAGCGAAACATGCAACAGCTTGTGTGTTTGTAGCAAACAAAAAACAAATCAATTATACAGTGTGCAACGGTAGTGATTACATTTCACAATTGGCGGAAGAACTAAGTAGTTAACAATAAGGTGAATAGCTGAGCAAAAAAAACTTCTACTGTTGTCTGAGCCTGTACTTGGCATTGACAGAACATGACCACTGGACAACCATGATGTACAGTTTTATATCCCACTATATCATTCAAATGTTTTAACTTCTATCAAATTTTATCCATCATATGGGATCTTTGTTTTAGGTTTTATACGTTCTCCAATCCCCCTTCATCATTTTTTAGAACAATAAAACTTTATAATACTACCCCTAAAACCCCACGACGTCCAGCCTTTATTTATTAACGTACGTTTATTTTTAGTAGATGAACGTTGCATTTCAAAGACTTCCGTTGGAACCCAAGGTTGAGGTCACCGTCGTACGACTGACCNNNGGNGNAG
>NW_014040447.1:5452-13388 GCF_001186125.1 Sphaeroforma arctica JP610 | reverse complement strand
TATATAATATTATATTATATATATATATATATATATATATTATATATATATATATATATATATATATATATATATATATATATATATATATATATATATATATATATATATATATATATATATATATATATATATATATATATATATATATATATATATATATATATATATATATATATATATATATACACACACACATATATATATATATAGTTAGGCCCTTTAGTAGCAACAATATAGAATCAAACCTAAAACCCTAAACCCTAAAACAAACTTAATCTGCTCTCGGAAGTCTGTTAAGTATTACTCAACTCTTGGGAGTAATTTAAGCAACTTGATTAGCTCTCGAGAGTGAGCTAACTCTGATGACTTCCATAAATCAAAGAGGGGTTCTTGCTGTAAAATCTGGCCTGAGACCTCTAGTCTCTCAAGTCATATCATATTGAGCCACTAAATCATATATTAAGAAATGATAAAAACCCGATATGTGGTTATTTGATGCCCTTTTTTACAGAAGTGCTATGCTTTTTACTCATGTTCAGATGTGGTCACCGGATGTTTCTTTCAACTGTGTCATTGTTTTACAGTTGGACATGCGATGTACGTCCGTAAGCAGGTTTAAATATGTCGCTGATATAGTATGGAAACTGTGCTACTTGATCTGGTATATTACGAAACATTTCTAAACTATTGTTTATTAAGTCCTATGCGTAGTAGTGTCTGTGTACTTGCAACAATTATTTTCTTTCTTCAACTTTGCTTCCAGTTTCTCATCAACTAGCCCTCATATCTAGGCGCTGCCTACCATCCAGTTGATGAAAGATTGCTGCCGTATTAAGCACTACCCGTAAATTAGAAACAACCTTTTTGTTTCTGCGGCAAAATTGGCAAAATTCGTGACGGGCGCATCCTTCCAATTGCTGTCGAGATTACACTATCATTCCCTACAAGGAAATACAGGAGTAGGTTATTGATAAAGTGCAAGGTGGTAGACTTTAAATAAAGTGCAAATGATTTGTTTTTGTTTTTGACCTCACTTTTGGTTTTACACCTAAGGTGTTTGTGCCTAGAAACAACCGTATCGTTTCTGCAGCAAAATTGGCAACATTCGTGACGGGCGCATCTTTCAAATTGCTGTCGAGATTGCATTATCATTCCCTACACGGTATTACACGAGAAAGTTGTTGTTAGTGTGTAAAGTGGTAGACTTTAAATAGAGTGGAAATGCAAATTTTTATTTTTGACCTCACCTGTGGTTTTACACCTAAGGTGTTTGTGCTACTGCTCAATCGCTTGGGCTGGTCAGGGTGAAAACTCATATTGTCAGTATAGGTAGTCTTCTGCAGAACACTTTACACTTCGATACCTTTTTATTTCAACTTCTCGCTACTTAGTCTCACACAAACCATTAGAAAAAAAACAAGCGACAGCTAAAATACGGTCAAGGTTCAATTTGCATAGTGACAAGAATGGCATGATTTTGTACCAAGAATAATTTTTTCCAACACAAGTGGCGGATGACGACAGTCGTACCGTTCTTGGTACAATACACAACAAGGCGATGGTCTTTATGGCTAGCAGAAAGTTACAACTGAAACAGGCTCCATAGCTGCTGATAGTCAAGTCTATCCAGTCACCGTTGATTGCCCAGCTCTCAACTCCGTCATGTTATCAGATGTGTGCAAGTCACCGTATCGTGACGATACACATATAGGACATTCGCCAGTGTCACTCACACATGCGAAGGCAATTGTCGCTTCCCCACCGCTGTCTCAGTGGTGCTTATAAATTCAACTGACGGAGGCTAAAGTACTTTCAGCAGATAGTCTATCTGGTCAAGACAACGTGACAAGTAGTCGACGAATACAGTTAGTAGTCCCTCCACATACTCAATATGAGCTCTAACCTTATTTATATCCTTGATACTGCTAATCCAAATCCAGCGTTGGCGCTTCTGGAGTACGCATATGGTGACGTGTCCTGTATTGCATTAATGAGCGGTTACTGGTCCTACAGTCACAAAATGATCTGTATCAATATGGGCCACCTTCCGTACAGCCAGTCGGTCATAGTTCATTTTTTCATCATTCAGTTTATTCACAATGAAGAGGGAAGGAAATAAGAACTTGTATTGTTCAATAGCGATACCAAAGTCCGTTTATGCAAGTGGAAGTGCTTTATTCTCGGGTGGTGGTGGGCCAGGACGTATATATGCGTCTCCTACCAGGGAGTCGGATTTAAAAATGTCTCGGATAACGTACTTTGTGGTGTTGCCCGTCTCGTCTTTGAAAGCCACTCTCTGCTCTAGGATGGACGTGTGATCACAGCGCAAAGACCCCGCCCCGTCCTCTGGCAGAATGAGTCTGCAGGTGTCATGAGCCACATAGGACACAACCTGCTCAGGCCCAAATGTAGAATAATTTGAGGCGGTCTCATCTGAAGTTATCTCTTGGTCCGGCAGTTGCTCGACTGGGCCTCCACTATCAGAAGTATACGCAATATACTATGGTTCATGTGAAGTAGCAGTCACCCCTGCTGTATTACAATACGTGCTCGGTTGGCTAGCCGTAGTTTTCAACACTTTGTTGATACTGATGTAGTGTGCAGATATAATCGTGTCACGCGGGGTAGTGGGGCGCACTACGACGGTATTCCCGCACATATATACGGGTTTGGGGATAGTCGAGGTAACTCTGCAATGGCCGAGGTTCACTGGTTCAGTATCACCATCTAAGACCAAGACCTTTTGATCCTTGAATAACCGCTCATTTGTTTCACATTTCAACGATGCCAGACGCGGCACCCGCAGGTGCAACTTGACCATAGGCATCCCAAACACAGCTCGATACATTACATTCCCTAATTACCAAGTGTTTTTTTTCTCATTCAAGTTTGTCCGGCGGGGGAATCGGTACAAACAAAGCCACATCTTTGCCCCAGCTACTGGTGTTGATGGGGTAGCAGCTTTACGCGGCTCGTAAAGACGAATACGCAGACTGATCGCTAGCATGAGGCAGGAGTAGGCAACCTGGTACTTTGTCGTTCAGTCAAATACAACTCTTTCCCTCGTCATGTCAGAGCGAACATCCGCCCTATCATATCCTAGTATATAAATTGACCACCAGGATAATACTGCCAAACGGAAAACTATCCCTGGTTCAACTGCAAGAACAGGAAATTTAATGTCAAAGCAAATTCTTGACTTATCAGTGCAGGTCTGAATCCAGTGTTCACGTTTATATTTATAGACTCATCTTCACAGTTTGTGTCAATTACCGGTCCTGTTCACTCCTCCGCGGATCACACCTCTCTAGGGACACCAACGTGGTGGGTCAAGTACTTTAGAAGACTGGCGTTTGGCGTGACCATACCGGTTGCTATCCTGATCCTGGTAGCCGCCCCGGCAAAACGAACGGCCCCTAGAGTAAAAGCATTGTTCGCGAGTGTTTCGGGCAATAGAATGTCCACGGTCCTGTCGATTGTGATAGTCGCGGTCACGAGATTGGTTATGATTTCTGTGCATCGGTGAACGACTAGCAGATTGACTGCGGCTTTCTCGGTTGCGGTCGATGTACATACACATCCGCAGTCCCTATTTTTTCTGTCATATATGCCGCCTGCATAGGCCCAACGATGTCAAGAAATGGAGCAACTGCTCTTTTGGAAGGCTGTCATAGGCAGTTGGCACGAATGTACGCATAGCGAGGCGCAACTCCTCCAAGTCATCAAACAATTTCACAGCATCGCGAATCCACACTTTGACAAGTGGCCAGCGAACTTTCGCCGCTAACATACATATTGGAAGTAATGCTTGGTGGGCGAACATTACTTCTGCTGGTTTAGAACGCAACGACCAGTAGTACTGAAAATAAAACACACACAGTGCCATCCAGCTGCAAATGTCAACCTATACCCGGCAAGTGATGCAAGGTTCTACTGGTTTATTTCTAGGATCGAGAAAAGTTGTACTTAGCCATTCGTCAATCTTGTTGAGGGCATGGGCTCGTCATCTTAGGTGGTGCTTCATCCACCGCTGGGAATATCTTATCCACTTCAAACTCTCGCCAGATATCCGCACGTTCCGGCTCAGACGATGAAGGTTGTTTCCCAACAATGTATATCGATGGGGGCCTGCGGGGGTTGTAGAGATTCCACAGGCATTGATGGCGATCCATATATACATGTATATCAGAACGCGTCCGTTTGCTTCATCAGTAGCATCACGCTGATCAAGAATATAGCCTTTTGTCATCGTCAAGAGTGTTAATCATGGGTACACCAAGACCAGAAACGGAATAAAACTGTAATCAATCGAAAGGATTCTTGACGCTAATACCCTCCACCGCAGATGAAAACATGCCATTACCGGTGTAATAACGGAGAAGGTTAGTACCTTGCTTAGAATGTAGCTGGTAAATGGCTGAGAGGTCCTCATATCAGGCCAGATCAGAGATATAAAGAAGCTTCAAGCGTGAATCCGTAGTAGTGGTTGAGTTCAAGGAACGAGCAACCTCAATTAATTCAAAATTGTCTTTCCGTTTGGCGAGGCGGTCGCAAAACCATAAGGTGATATCGAAAATTGTTTGATCTCAGTCACAGTAGGATCAGATCGAAGGCCACACCAAACTGAACCAGTAAGATCAATAATCGCATAGAGTAACACTGTTGTGCTCAGTGCAAACTGTAATATTGTCATTAATTAAACCCGATTTATGCGACTCAGTTTGTACCAACAGAAACCGTTACATATGGGTGTATCGCGGAAACCTAATGATATGTAAACAGCTGTCAATATATGTTTTACCCTAGTTTCAGTGCAGCTGAAAATACCACACACTCTTCATCAGTGCTATGAACACATTTATAAGTTCTCGTTCTCTAGCTTGTGCTTTGTGACAAGTCACGTCTGCCACCTTAAAGCTGAAAAAAAAAACCAGTACAGGTGAGTCTTACCAGCATCGATTCGAAAGCGCCACTTACGTATTTGCTATAGTAGAAACTGACTTTATTGAAGCATGTATATTGCTCTAACTTTTTGGTATGAATATTGCGACCAGCACAATGTCCAATTCAAAGCAAGAATTAGTGTAGCTGAGTAAGCCAGTAGTTATCCACCACTACAGACAACACAGACGCATGCTTAAAAAATTGATTTGTTCAGTGTATATACTACACTCATCCTAAAATTAGGGTTCTACGCCTTATACCGCACGCGCCGTTAATTTTTTAACTGAAGGTTTCAATTAGGTAAATTTCTTATAAAAATGCATTTTATGGAGCAGTTTATATGTAGTCATGATTTGGTTTAAGTGTTTATTGTACGAAAATCTTAATATAGGATTCTGCGGCTACCCAAATGCCCAACAAGTTATATGAATAGAACAGCAAAATTCGCCAAATTCTCCTAACATGTGCAGCCCACATTGAAATCATTCACGCCTTAAGTTGAGGCTAAATCTACATTTGCTTCATAACGCCTAACTTTCATATGATTGTCTGCAGCCGAACTATAATTTGCTCTTTTCGAAAGCAGCTTGCATAGGATTATATATCGAAATTTAAAACTGGATTCTGTAGCCTACTCTGCACTTGCCGACTACAACCCGATTCTACGGCATAACTTTTGCAATTGAATGTAGCAAATATTCCTGACAAATGCGGCGTACATGTGAGTATATAGAAAAAGAATTTGAGTTAGTAACCTGTATCCCTTATAATCCTTAGCTCGGAATCTGTGGCCTACTCTGCACTTCCCACCAGTTGCCCAATATACCCCATTCGTAAGTGTAGCCCAATATATCGAATACTCCTGACAACGGCATTTTGCATAAAAACCTAAATACAATCCTGACTTGCTGTCTTTTTCTGCACAGAATTTAGCGTAGATTTCATGGCCTCTTAAAAAAGACAGGAAGCTATAGGATTCTGCGCCATACTCTCTCTTGGCTGCCTAACTCTCAATATACACTTTGACTTAGTGCAGCTGATAATAGTAAAAGTTACAAGCAAACGTAGCATACATTTTTAAATTATTTATACAAAACTGAGATATTCGAACTGGGTGTACTGTAGTCAAACGTTAGAATTGATTCTACCAAACGCCCAACTTACACAATTAACAAATGCAACTCGCTGTACCGGATACTTCCTAAAACTCGAGTTTGCATAGAAGCTTTCATATAGTGAGTGCATTTCCTGCAATCAAATTTTAAACTAAGATTCTGCGGCTTACTCGATACTTACCATCTAGCGACCAATTCACACTATGAACAAATGCTTGTACTTATACCGAATACTTCTTTACTTGCTCGAAATGCATATACCGCACTCCAATCCTAACTTAAATTCTGCGACTAACCCTGCACTTGCCGCCCAACATACATTGTAGACACTCATTTTACCAAATACTCCTTACAAACGCAGTTTACAGAGTGGTTACACACTCCTGACTATCTCGATGTAGATATATTCCCCCTGAGCTTGGGCTCTGCGGCTGAATTTGCACTTGCCGCCGATTGTCCACATTATACCATGAATGGATACAGCCATAACGCACAGAACGCAGCCAACATGTGAGTTTAGACGAAACAAACTTCACTTTATTTGCATATGTTGCCCTCAACCCTTAGCTTGGGTTCTGTGGCCGGCTCTGCACTTGCCGCCTGACCCCCAGCATGAAACATAAGCTAGTGCAGCTGAGTGTGCCGGGTTTCCCTCGAGTTCGGGGCATTTTCTTTAGTGCGAGGTGTAGTACATTGCTCGGTGGCAGAGACCGTAAATTCTCGGTAGTGAAACAACTACGGGCGTACGCACATGTGGGCCATGCCTGAATACTTTTGTGACTGCCTTGGCAACTCAAATTGGAACTGCGAAGAGAACGAGTGATTTTTTTTGTCAGAAATCACTGATTTTATGCACGTGTGTATAATATTATAATTTTAGACAATAACGTAAGTATGTATATGCTATATTCTCGGTAGCGAAATAACTACGGACCGACATATACATCGGAATTAGCTGGGTGACGACTGCCCATAAAGCCTAGCTTAGATCTACAATAAAAATTTAGTAATACTTCTTCACAGATTCTCTATATTTAGTTTTGCATTGATGTTTCTATGTATTTGTGCAGATACTTCTATACAGATGTCCAAAAGTATAAGCACACGTACGTATACAGACAAAAAACATCGACCAAAAAACCGACCAACAACGAACAGACAAACAAACAATATATGTGATATGAATGATATGAATATAAGTTTGAGCAAAATAGTAAAAGTAAAAGTAATACACACAGGCAAACACACAAACACACATACAAATATACATCCTCCCACCAACAAATCTACATACATACAGTAAGATCAATACCTACACAAACTCACACATACGTTTATATATATATATTGAATATATAAATAGATAAATAAATAAACTAATATATATATATATATAAATGTCTATATAAATGTATCTATATTTGGTATATATATATATATATATATGTATGTTCTATATATATATATATATATGTATGTTCTTTATATATATATACATGTTTTTGTATATATATATATATATATATAATAATAATAATAAATATATATAAAGACATACATCTACAGAAATAAAACCACACCACACATACACACCCACATATATATAGACATGAATAAAAATTCCACACACCACACCAACACTTACACACCCCAACCCACACACAGACACACACACATATATATATATATATACATCACGTGAACATAGCAGCCACAGACACAAAAACACACAGACACAGACACACATATATATAGACACTAATATAGAGTATAAAGAGAATATAGCTATACATAAATATAAATACTAACATATACATAACA
Organism: Sphaeroforma arctica JP610; assembly: GCF_001186125.1. Lineage (NCBI taxonomy): Eukaryota > Ichthyosporea > Ichthyophonida > Sphaeroforma > Sphaeroforma arctica. Next base: position 5,505 of record NW_014040447.1, on the reverse strand, counting down.
ACAATGATATAATTTTTATACAATATATTGTATCTATATGATAATAATGGAAC
>NW_014040447.1:0-4695 GCF_001186125.1 Sphaeroforma arctica JP610 | reverse complement strand
ACACACACACACACACATTTATATATATATATATATATATATATATATATGCGTGTATATATACATACGTATGTATGTATACATATGTATGTACATACATACTTACATACATACAAGAATATATACATACATACATACTTATATATATATATATATATATATATATATATATATATATATATATATATATATATATATATAGTAATAATAATTATAGTATTTATTATTATAGTAACAATAATAAATAGTGATTCATCCAACCCGGAAAATAAAAGAAACTTACACCATAACATGGCTGATGGTCGAATCGTCGAATTCTAGGTTGAAGGTTTTGCATACAAGTCTCGTATTACATATATCGGCAAGGTTAAGAAAAGAGAATATATTCTTCCGTACTTCTGGTGAAAGCCTTAGTAATGGGCTAGTACCATTTATCCCCATTGTGTCTACCATGCCTACATATTCTGTTCAAAGCATGCTGCAAACGAATCGCTGTGCGTTCTAGTATTTATATACATATATCAAATTATAGCCTTCTAAAAACAAACAGCTATGATCAAATTCATAAATACATGTTTTTGTTGTTGTTGAAAAACAGTAATAAAATACATAAATACATACATATATAAAAATATACGTAAAGACAGACATACATACATACACATCATACAACTTGGGGCCTAAGGCCGAGTCTTAACGGGTTCGGATTTTGCGTTCGGATATGAAATTCGGATTTCTCAGCCAATGGGTAGAAGAGGACTTTAAAATTTCAAGAAAATTTCGAAAAAAATTTCCGAACGAGGACAGTCTTTCGAGGGTAAGCAAACCCCTAAAAAAGTCGGCAGTTCGTTCGGAAATACGGGAATCGGAAAAATATGTATGTAAACTCGCTATTGCAGCTAATAAATGTACTTTGGAAAGGTGCTTTTCCAAAGTTACAAGCAATTTTTATTGGTTGTGAGAGCAATGTGCGTTTGGGTAATTTCTGACTGTGTTCACTGCACCTTTTTGTCTCACATCGGTAAAAAGCATACGGTAAACTACACATACACCCAAGTTTATACCCCTTTCGTATTTGCAAGTCATAGAGAGGTGCATTCACAATCGATATCTTCGTCTAATACAGTCTCCAACTATCTTCGTCTAATACAGTCTCCATCGTACAATAATTGCGGCTAGTCGCACTGGTAAATGACTATGCAACATATACTGCACGCTTATAATGAGCATGTGTGTTCTGTCTCTGTGAGTCCCTCCTCTGAGTTCTCTCTAGAGTCTCTGTCGAGCGAGTGTTTCTTACCAATTATGTTACGCGAACAGCCAATGGGTATGAACCAGTTTTCATGAGTCAAAATCATGAAAGTATACGTAAATGCAAGCCACATTTTTTTTCTTCAAAAAAGTCCAGAAATTGAATATATATATTTGACCTTTCCGAATTTCATATCCGAACGGAAATTTCCGAACCCGTTGAGATTCGGCCTGATATCCATATGATGCTGAGAGGGGGCAATTTACTATTTTTTATAACTTCGACGTACTTATTTGTACATATGTACCAAAAAAAACCTCCTATAAATATAACTTAAAAAACCCTAAATCCTATTCACACCTAAAGTCTACCCACCAACAAGAGAGAAGAGAGGGCAAGGCGGCAAGCCCGGCTGCCCCGGCAGTTGTTGTTTTTACTCACAAATAAAGAGTCACATTTAAAAAAAAGTTGTTTATCACCGAAAGCGTAGCTGTAGAGTCCCCATTTGGGGGCCCTCAAGAGGCCCCCAAGGGATCCTAAGTCCCCAACTTTGAGTCTCACTGCGATCTGTGTATGTGTGAGCCTAAAGATCGGTCCTGCCCCCGTTTTGTTTTAAAAAAAAATGTAGGAGTCGGCAACTCCTAATCGGGAAAATTCAGGATTCGCAGGGGAATCCGAATTTTGGATTATTTTTGGGTCTGGGACCATTCTCGAAATTTCAGTGCACAATGTCGAAAAATTGTGGCCAATGAATTTTGATGAGTCATCATCACATGACCTTGCAAAACAACTAAACGTAGAATTAATGAGAAATCGCGAATAGGTTAGAGCTTAAAGTTCGTAAACATTACGTAGACATTTAGGCTTAGTTGTAGACCTTTAGACCGCTACGGGTCTGTCGGAAATTGTATAATTAAGGTAGTATAATAGCTTGCAATCCTCAGACTTTAGCACAAAGGATTAAGAAAGGATAGAGGAGGATTGCCAAGACTACTTGAATCGTAGACTTTGACTTGAGCTGAGCCAAGAATCAAATAAAGGATACTACCGAGAATTTTTGCCCAAGTTTTTTGTAGGGTTTAGGGTTCCTAGAGTACTTTGTGGACTAGTATTTTTGGACTCAGGGCATTTCGGGTTTGGCCAAGGATTTGTGGAATCTTGGTATTGCCTGCCACGATCAAATTGGGATCAGGACAGGAAATTAGGGGCAGGGATCGTATAGAAACAATAAAGTAAAATGAAGATGTAAATATTCTTGAAAATCAGCGGTGCACTGAAATACCTCTTTGATTAAACGCTTTCGGTCCCCGCGGCGCCCCACCCGTGTTTTATTTATGTTTGGTGTTTTATTTTAGCTCTTTTTAAAAAAAAAAAGAAAAAGAAAAGGAAATATAAAAAACAACAAAATAAATAAATATGTAAGTACAAAACAAAAACCATAGCCTTCTGAAAATAGAACAGAAGGCTACGCAAAAACAAGTGTAAATATTTATTTTGTATTTATGTAACAAATGCATATTTAAAAATAATAATAATGGTAAATAGTAGTACATAGTGTTTACATTTACACAACTACACCCTGCTAAATTTCTAAAAAAAAACATGAAACGAGAAACGTAATGAGGAGACTCTCTGGCCCTGGGGAATTAACTCCGACCGCTCCGAAAACGATATCAATTAATAAATGACGTCATCATAAAACTACGTAGAAATCACAAGGCCCTCTGGTCTCTGCGCTCTCATTGGACCTGAGCTCTGGATGATCAGTCTTTAATTCTTTATCATCATGATGCATGATCCCGATATAAAAATATGCCCACGGCCCCACGGCCCAACGGCCCACGGGCCCACAGCCCCACAGTGGTATGTAGACAGGTGGTATGAAAGTAGTAAAGGGCAAGTTATTTACAGCCTAATACAGTTATACTATGTCTTATTTACAGGCCTGCAGCAGGGGAGTAAGGACTGGGTACATGAGAGTCAGAGACCCTGAGCCTCCTGAGGTAGGGAGGCTTCATGAATGACGGCTTGATACAGAGGCCACTGTCAGACCGCCAGAGGCCAGAGGGCCATGAAAAAAAGACTAGCAGAGTAAACAAAAATGTTCGAGAAATTCACAATAAACTTGTGTTGCTGAACACATTTCTATTTTCAGTTTTCTACACGTTTCACATTACTATAAATCTATATACCTTTATAAAACTTAACGGCACATTTCCTCTTCTCGTAATATTATATATAGATACTATGGTATGCGTGCAACCTAACGATGGCAAGAGCATCGTTGCTATCACAGGTGCCTCGGGTTTTATAGGTAGTTGGGTCGTGAAGAAGATGCTAGATGCAGGCTACCATGTACGTGCAGTGGTTAGAAATACAGAGGATGATGCGAAAACAGCCCACCTCAAGAAGATGGCTGAAGGGGGCAGTGAGGATCGATTAACTTTCTTTTCAGGTGGGTTATATGGTTTGGGTAAGTATGTATCTCTGTGATATTATTACAAGTATAGGAGTGTCCATCATGTACCTACAATGCTTAGAGCTACACAGCATGACATGAGAAAACCCATGACTAGGAGTTGCCCTTGTGTGGCAGGCAGGAACGATTGACATTCTTTGCAGACAGGATGCTTATATATATATATATATATATATACACACACATATATATATATATATGTATATTATACAACACAAACATACACACACACACATATATATACGCACACACACACACACAACACACACACACACACACACACACACTCATATATATATATATATATATATATATATATGAGACGATAGGGTGATGGGATGCATCAATGATATGTCCTTTACATAACTACCAGGTCAAAAGTGATCCATATGGGATGACTTAAGCGTATGGTGTTAGTTTCACATTGCAATGCGTAGATAAAAGGGTGGGTGGCTAACGTTGGAGCTGTACTCATTTATACTATTGAATCCCATCTAGGGTTGTCTTGAATCATCGATTATTATATTGCGTTCGCGTTGCCTAGAGTTACAGATGACATATAATGCACGTATTTTTAAGCAAGAAAACCACAAGAACGAATTTCTCACATCCGTTTCGAACTATTCGCACCTGATCTGTGTACAGGAGATCTATTCAAAGAGGGATCATTCGATGAAGCCTTTTTTTGGTGCCGATGCGGTGGTTCACTGTGCCGCTGTGGTAAGTCATTGTCGTATTATAAATGTACATTATATATATATATATATATATATATATATATATATATATATATATATATATATATATATATATATATATATATATATATATATATATATATATATATATATATATATATATATATATATATATATATATATATATATATATATATATATATATATATATATATATATATATATATATATATATATATATATATATATATATATATATATATATA
>NW_014040448.1:146045-153512 GCF_001186125.1 Sphaeroforma arctica JP610 | reverse complement strand
ATAATTTAAGTCAGTTAAGATTTAGCAGTGGTAGCTTGTGCAAGAATGATTGGGACTGCCTCTTGGTAAGAGCCTTAATATCCTCGATCACACAGGACGTACCTCTAGCAGTTCTTTATTGAAAAATTCTCACTAGAAGTACTAAGTGTTCATTACCACATATCTAATTTGTAGATAGACATAAGAACGTTAGTCAAGTTAATACATTAGCTAATATAAATAAAGTTCCATCTGAAGAAAAGTTAAAAAATAAAAAGACATATTGGATTTTAGAGATTGGCGGGAAGACCAAAACCTGTAAGTAGTAGTTCAGAGATTATAAAATTTAATTTATAATATCCTACATCTACTATCGTCTCAAATAGGTCCAAGTAAATGAGACATACCAAATACTCAGGCTATTGGAGCCATCAAAGTGAATTTAGAACACTTTGGAAATATTGGAAAAGTATTCTAAATACAAATAAAAACCAATATGTTTTCTCATTTGATCTTGGTATTTTAAACTGACCGGAGGCCGCATTTCTACAGCTATGATAACGTGTTAATAAATATGACTCCCCGCAGGGGGTGAGCCGAGCTCATCTCACAAATGACTAGGTGATTTGATGAGGTCATAAATATCATGATCCCAATATGTCCTTAAAAAATAAGAGTTTGGCACCAGACATAGTCGCCAAACAGACAGTGACGGATAAATTGAGCTACATCATACATGATTGACCCCAAAAAGGTCCTATCGTTTTTTTATCGCAATGTATTGAGCTTATGAGTGGCTGACTGGCTGGGCCGGGCTGGGGCATTAAGTCCAGGTTCCAGAATCCAGAGTCCAGGAACCAGAGTCCCACTCCACAGTGACACATCTATGATCTACGTCTCTAATCTATACTCTCTACAGTCCACAGTACATAGTTGACAGTTTTGGAGTCAACAGTCCAGTGTCCACAGTCCACAGTCCACAGTCCACAGTTGCAGTTCGCAGTCCACAGTCCACACACTACAGAACAAAGAGTACAAATGTACACTGACAGTCTAACAGACTGACAGGCTGACAGACTGACAGACTGACACTTAATCCACACTCCACAGTCCACACCCTATACAACTCTACACTCCACAGTCCACAATTCCACAGTCCACAAGTCCACTATTTACAGACTCACACTAAGTCGCAGCCTCACAGTGACACAGAGTCACAGACTCACAGGTCAGGCATAGCCATCAGACTCCAGTTATTTTTCTAAAAAACAAATTGTAGTCTATAAATACAACAGAGAGTCAGTATGTACAGCAAAAATATTAGAAGCATTTTTTAAAGAGATTTGTCTACAGGGAGAATTAAATCAGTGCCCAAAAAAGGCATTATTTTAGATTGTCACACATCCTTGCCACTGTGCTACTGATGCTGTATAAGTTTTGAAAAATAAATATATAAACTAAATTTTGAGATATTTGAGCAGGCACCACAATAAAGCACTTATTCTAAGCTCTCGTAGTTGACAGTCTAACAACTTATCAGGTCCGGCACTCTACTCAATTTTAAGTCTGGGCGCCCAACTCTTGGCGGAGTAAAACAAAATAATTTTATAAAAATACATGCAGTCAAACCTCTTTTTTGTCCAAGGTCCGTTTCAGGCCATAGTTTGGACAAAAACGAAGGTAGACAATATTCTGGCCAGCAGGGTTGGGGGCTTGGAGACCTGGGGGTCACAACAATTTTTTTAATCACCCAAAATCGATTTTGAGAGCAGTTTTGGGCTCTGCGCAATCTTTGGATCAATAATATTCGGTTCCAGTTTTGGTGCAAACCTTAGAATTTTTTATTTGTTCAGCCAAGATGTCGTTCACAATCCGGGTCTCTTGGAGCGATGTATTGGCTATAACACGCGATCCCAACGGTGAACACTTAAAAAACTTGACGGTTTTGACATAGCCTCCTAAATTAGAACTATTTGGTGTTCTAATTTAGGAGGCTATGGTTTTGACCTCCATTCCTCAAGGCCTTTCGATCCCAATGTCTTAAGTCAAAATTTTATAAGTTAGAAATTTTTATCCTGTGTTTGCTAAGCCGAAAAAGTCCATTTTACCTCTATATAGTTTAAACATTTGGGCAGGGCAAAAGTCCGTTTTACCTAATATAGACATAGGACCACCACATGTCCAGAGTGTCGTTTTTGGAAACTCATCGGTTTTGGAATTATTTATGTTATCATGATCTGCCAAAAGCACCCATTCATTTTGGAAAAAAATGAACGGCTATGTAGTTTTGGAAATTTTTAAGGGTGAAAATCAGGATGAACGACCTGGTTCTTACCGCTGTGCATAACAATGTAAATAATTTTCGTCCCGCAATAAAAAAGCGGACAAAGAAGAGGTAAACAATAAAAGAGGTAGACAAAAAAGAACGTTTGACTGTACGCCTAAATAGCACTGTTTAAAAAAATTAAAGTATATATATATAACAATATTTATTTAAAAATAGTAAATATTTAGTTAAATAGAAACAGTACATTTGTATATATTGTTGTTTTGTTTTGAAACAAAAAACAACAAATTGTTTTTCAAAAACAGACATTGTTTTTTTTTCATAGTACATTTACAAGGATTGTTTTCTATTTTTTTTTTATCACTAAAAACTTTAGCTATTAGGTCCCTCAGAAGTTTATTTATTCCAAATAAGGAATAAAGTGAAGTTTTTATGCCCGTTTGAGACCCTGTACATCATGATTATAGAAAGGCCCAATGCAAGAAACACGATGTGATACCAGTAGTAGAAGAGATGTGGTTATTGGGGGCTTCCACCCCACAAACCCCCCTCCCCCCAAACAACACGAACAATTTTTTTTTGAAACTGGACCGAATCGTGAACCAAAATTGAAGTTGCACTTTTAAAACCATGGGGCGCGATTTTCCCAAAAGAAACAAGGGTACGAAAACCCAAAATTAAAAATTAACGTAAAAGAAAACGAACAGTCGAACCCCCCCGCCCCCAACAACAACCAAAAAGAAATTGGAAATCTGGACCCAAACGTGAACCAGAATTGAAGTTGCAGTTTAACCGTGGGGCGCGCTTTCGCAAACAAATAAGGGTACGAAAACCCAAAAATGAAAATTAACATTTCGCCCCCTTTTCAAAGCTTTTAGTTCCCCACCGACGTCAGCGGTATTTTATTTTATTTATTTAGCGCTCGATTTTGCCATTTTAGTGAATGTGAAGTGGTGGAGTCCGGGAGTGGTGAGTGGGGACACTGCTGGGGAGTGGTGACCGCGTGTGGGAAGATGTGAAGGCCGAAGAGTCGAAGACTGAAGAGGCGAAGACATAGTAAATATTATGTAAATAATAAAATAATTCTTATAAAGTAATATTTGAGAAAAAATAAAGAAATAAAGAAACGTTTGTGCGTCTCCAGTGAGTCCAGTCTCACTTTTCTCCACTCCAGATCTGCAGCAGCTCTTTGTTGGGGTGAACAAATATGGAGGCGTCAACGAGAGAGCCACTAGTATTATTATATTCTTTTGTCGAAGAACCCCAAAACTGAAAACTCTCACGTAAATATTATTTATGTATGATGAGTGATGAAGGTTATGTTCATTAATCTATTTTTATTTAAACACATATACCCAGCGCGCTGGGAATCACATTCAAAAATACTTCAAAACAAATGTCGTATGTTTGTTTCTTGTGCAGGAAATAAAATTCGTGTGCCTACTTAATAGCAATGCCCTAATGTTCGCACGCCATTAATTGATCAGGAACTTACTTTTATGTCCTACTAATATGGCTCTTTCGAAACAATCCGAATGTGTCGAGCTCGGAGACAATTGGGAACGGATGCCAGGTAGGAACATTGTAATATTTTCAAAATGAATAACAAAGGCGTGTTCAGCGGCTGATCAAACAAACGGTGCCATTTGCAAAATCATTTCCGGAAGCTAATCCTATGTCGTTTGTTTCATTCGTGCGCAGACAAAGAGGAGATACTGGCCTTTTTCTCTAGTGATCCTGTTTGCAAAGCAAATGCCAACGTACAAAGCAAGATCGACAAGATCGAGACGCAGCTTAGAAGCCTTCAAGACTCTCTTGATTGCATACCATTGTCAAAAGGTTCCAGTTTGGACGATTGCTTTTTATCACCATTAATACAGCCATGTGGAGAAGCTCAGCTGACCGCACACAATACTAGAAGAACTCGTGACAATGTATCTTATAGTGAAGCAAATATCCCAACTGCATTTCATACGAAGACAAAAACCTCCACTTTGCAAGTACCGCAATCTTCACATATAAGTAGAAAAGCTGAGAGCCGATCACAAATTTTTTTTTTGCACCATTCTTTCTCAAATGATGACGTGGAGGACGCAGTGGGTTCAGAGAGCGCCTTTCACTTCACCAACTCATTCAACTCCATGAAAAGACCTACCCACCCAACTCCGCTGCCGATCTTTGTCAGTCTACCACCGATCAGTACAAGTGATTTTAGCAGGTATCCGACGACATCCTCAACGACATCGTTATCTGACTCCTTCTCAAGCAAAACAACAACAGTTTATGATTTTATTGGGCAAGTAGATGAGGCGGCTGCGGCTGAGCATCGAGAGCCATTGACTTCACAGTTTTCATTGCTATCAAAAAGGGCACCAGCATACTCGGGTCCAACGACAACGATATCAAGGCATCTGCAAAAGTCCAAATCGGCAGGTCTGCAGAAAAGCTCATCGGCCCAATACCGCCGATCGGGGTCTGAATCATCTCGCTTCAGGAAACGCGCAGTTTCAATATCTCACAGTTTAGCAAGTCCAGTACCCTTGGATTTTCAGCATGTAAAACTCAGTCCAATGCTCTTGGATATCCAGCCGGCGAAAGAAAGCACTCCTCCTACTATATTCAAGAGACCAGTACCCAGGTCATTAAAACGTGTTGCGGTGAGCTCAACGTTTCCAACCCAAACGGCGGCTTTACATCCCGGCATACCGTCCTACCAAGCTGCTGAGAGACGTCCGTCAGCCCCGGCAATGATGCTTTCAACTAGCGCTGGCAACTTCCACAGGTCTTTATCGTCACAGAGTGGTATGCGAAAATTTTCTTTGGACTTGGCAGCTTCCCCGGAACATGTGCCTCTCAAGGATGATAAAGGTATTATTCTAATGGATCCTAATGCCGCCGAACGTGTTTGTTTAGGCCTTGGCTCAGGGAGTGACAAAGCGGATAAGTTATTAGGTATCAATAATGAGACATGTAGAGCATTACCAGTACGAAGCGTCAAGAAGGTACCTTCGTGGAAGATCAAGAGCTTCGGCAACTTCAAGTCCGTGCTCAACAACATGACCGGAGTTGCTTCAAAAGAACGTAAGAAGGTTCGCGAAGAATGGGAGCGACGCCAAATGAATATCAGCCACCCAATAGATGTACACAGAGTGTAAAAAGATCGCACTAAAATAAGGAAACCGCTCGATAGTGGCAGTGTATGAAATGCTTACAGACGCGACATTGTATATATTATGCGAAATGAAAAATAGAAGTTGGACAACCAGAATGAATAACTCGGCCAACAAATAATGAAAAGCGAAATTGTGAAGATATATCTTTAATTCTAGCACATAGACTAAGCTTAAAGACGTTCAAAAAAGAAAATAAAGAATACATACAATGTCAGCTCAATATGAAAACTTATAAATCACGACAAACTCCCTAGGTGTGAAAGCTCTAGAACAGTGAACATCTCAGGGCCATACCGGTGATAATTGCACCAGATAAAATTAACCAAATCAATCAAGAGTAGAGGCATAATAGCCTCTGAGAACCGACAGTGGAGATTAATGTGACAATCTGCTATTAAACGTATGTTATATCATTATTTATGTGATGCGCCTACGCCAACTTTCCGTAAAATAATAGGTAACATGACACTTCTACCGCCTTCTATATCAACATCCACAATATTACATCCCCCCTCCCTGTAGTATTCAATGACAGGATACGTTTCTGTCTTATAAACTTCTAATCTCCTATCAATTACATCGCTTTGGTCGTCAGCTCGATGCTCGAGGTCATGTGCATCAGTTTGATCTGAAAAAAATGCGTATTAGTAAAGGGTTAAAAACGGCAAAGAAAACTATGCGTATTCAACATAAAGTAGGCTCCCGGTCAAAATTCCTTTAATTTTGAATCGTCAGTTAATTCGAGAATGTCAACCATCAAAGCAGTGGATCAACAAAGGCGTATCGAAAATTCTCGAAGTACATAACCAACTGATGTACACAATGTTGCACATACCGGTACAATCCGAATTGTGTGGCAACATCGCGGGCATATGGAAAAACTCTGAGTCATAAGAATGCCCTGTAGGGTGGTCCAGCTTCACATTCGCTAGATTGAAACTGGTTCCACATTTTCTGCACACCCGGCGACCCTCGAGCTTTGCTCTCAACGCATCGGGACGCATCTTTACGCGCAACACCTGGCGAGTCCAGTGTAGTAGCATCAATATGAAATTTGCAACATAGCGGACACAACAACATCTACATCAACGAAATTTGCAGAATTAAAAGGACGCGTATGTAGATGTGCGAAATATAGAATTTATCCACACACGACAATGTGATTTGCAGCTTCTTAATCACACCGGCACTGAATAATAAAAACAATGAAGCATACCATGTCGATGCCAATCACTTTGCTCAATAATTTCGCCTGCTCTACATTACGGGGGTACCCATCGAGTATAAAGCCGTTGCCGCAACTGTCATAGCCGAAAAGTAAGGATTGAAATAGAAAACTAATTTTAGTCGCGCCAAAGCGTCATCAAACAAGGCATAATTGGCATCATATACTATGCACCCCACCTCGGAAATTTGTACAAGACAATATGTAAATACTACACGCCTGCATTCAATCACATCATACCTTTCGAGTGCATGATTCACAACCTTAGCGACCACCTCATCGCTCACCAACCGCCCGGAAGATACCAAATCTTTCACTTCATTGCCCAGGGGTGTACCAGAAGCAATCTGATATACGATAGACAGATGTACAGTTCCACTCGTGAATAAATCGAAATTGTTATGTGCGATGCTCATGGGTGACACTGGATTGATATCAAGCGGAACAACACACGCAAGCAACCGTGAACAAATACACAGACTACAGAGGAAGCATAGAGAAACATACTATGACACCGCTAATGCCTATGAAGAAGCTCTGCTACGACCATAACAGCAAAAAGAGATACTTACAGTACCTCTGCCCGCAGAAGATCTCCAGGACTTAGATGCTTGACGCCAAGATAAGGCACCAATTCTTTGGCGTAAGAGCCTTTACCGGATCCAGGCGGGCCAACCAACACAATACGCGCTGGAACCGTAGTTGCATGAGTCTGTATTAGAAAAAAAAACCCATGCAGGTGACAAATGAACGGTACACTCCAAATAATGAGATGGAAACGAAAATGCATCTATGTATACAAA
>NW_014040448.1:142863-146025 GCF_001186125.1 Sphaeroforma arctica JP610 | reverse complement strand
ACACACACACACACACACACACACACACACACACACACACACACACACACACACATATATATATATATATATATGTATATATATATATATATATATAAATAGATGTGTGTGTACACGTGACGTGTGAGTGTGGGCGTGTTGTGTGTATGTGTGTGTATTACGTGTACATACATGGATATAAAATACATAAATATTTACGGGTGTTCACTCGGATATGAAGCCCAACGGGTCATTTCTCCGATACTTATGACGCCAATAACCGTGAAACAACGTGCTGCTACTATGACGGTGTAGAACAGTGCTTTCACTGGCGATGGTCGATGATTGGAATATATAAATGTAAATTTAAACACATAATAGCAAAACAAGCCTCGCGAGAATATATAAGAGCATTGTAATCTTATACACTTGTGACTATGAAGAAAAAAAAGACCAATACTCATACCTGGAGTCGTTCCGCAGTACTGTAGTGCCTAACAACTGCTTTGATGGTTCGAACCGACGTACACCCTGAAATAACCGCTCTAGGATTGAAAAATCGCATCTTGTTAGTCATGAATGAATAGGCTGCCATCTCAGACTAATTAACACTAAAGACACACATATAAGTTTACAACAAATAGTGGGCTTATGTATTTATCTGCATAAAAGATGTATATTTACAATATTTTACATACATACTCTCTCTACTAGTCGTTATCGTCATTTCATCATCATGTGGTTTGCAACTTTATGATGTGATCTATTTTCTTCTTCTCTCGTTTTTCGTAAAGAAAACCAGCGAGCGACAAAAAAAATCTCACAGCTCTCTCTAGTCCTTGGGCTGGTCCCAAATACATCCAGAGTTCCAGACCTAAATATTCCCGATTCTGAACCAAAGCAACCGCAAAAAAAAACACTGAATGTAAATAAATACTGTAAATACACCGAATGCATTGTGCAATTTTCAGAAGACTATGCCAAATGAATGTATGTGCATCCTTTTTTTTTTTCAACGACTGTATACATATTATAAATAGACACTTTGCTGTGTTATGAGCGCATGGTCAGTGCAGATACCGGAGTGAAGTGTATAATGCACTAATTGGCTGTACAAAGCGTCTGCAAAGCTTACCTTTGTACGTCTGGGAATGTACTTCAATGGCGCTTGCTTATATTTAGTAAGCTATAACAACCACAACAGCCAACAGTAAACAAGTTGGGGTGGATATACGTATCTAGTACTCTGTACTCATACTGCTGTGTATCTTTCTCTAAGAACATCATTCGATATCTGTCATCTACGATAATATAATATATATATATAAATATCTCAAGAAGCACGCCAAAATGGATTACAATGCCTTGATGAAGAAGGCACAGAAGCAGACCAACCGGAGCACACAGGCGGCACGGGAGATCAAAAGTAACTTGGAACGAGAGAAGCAGAAGAAAGCTGCGGTTGCCAAGGAGATTGCTGCTGCCGACGAGTTGAGAAGGAAAATTGAGCTGAAGAAACTGGCGAATGTCAAAGAACGTCAGAGACAAAAGTTAGAGGCCGAGGAGAAGGCTAAGCAAAAGGAGAGGGAGAAGCAAGCAAAGAGCAAGTCTAAGGTTGGTAGACCCCCTGCTAGTCGCAGTAGTAATGGTAGATCTAATACCAACGCATCGTCGTCTTCAGCATCATCTGCGCGTGGATCGAGCACTTCTAACGGCAGAACGTCCAGTGGAGGTGGCATTGGTAGTGGTAGTATGGGATCGAAGGCGAATACATCTAGACACTCAGCATCTTCTTCATCGGGGCGTGAAAGTAGTGTGGGCACCGGCGGTAGTAGGATCAGTGGCAATAAGATAAGTAGGGATAGTCAGGCAGCTCCAAAGGCGGCTTCCAAACCTCTCAGCTACGCAGAGCTTATGGCTCAGGCGCAAGGGAAAGGAAACTCGAAGACATCGAGTTCAAGCACAATCCCTCGCAAGAACAGTGTGAGTGGTGGCAGTGAAAAGTCGGAAAGAGTTTTGGACAGAGGTACTGACCGAGATAAAGAGAAGAATAGGGATAGAGATAGGGGCAAAGACAGCCACAGAGGGCTGGACAAAGAGAAAGTTCGGGACAAGGAGCGTAGGAGCGAAGGCGGTAGTGCTAATATCAGAAAGAGTGGCTCGTCGTCTGATCTCAAACGACCTGTGAGCTCGTCGTCTGCACATCGCAGCGACACGCGACCAGTTTCGAATGGTAAGAATGATAGTAGGCCGTCTAGCAGTCATTCGACCGATAGACACCGCGGCAGCGGCAGTGGCAGAAGTGGCGGTGGGGGAACGCGAGAAGTTGTTAAAAGCAGGAGTGAGGAGAAGAAACTCGAGCTCAATTCCATCCAAAAACAGATTGCCGAGGCTAAACGCCAGTTGGCTGAATTGCGCAGTAGAGAAGGCAGTCATAAAAGTTCCTCGAGTGCATCGGCAGAAGCATCATTCCGTAACGGGTCTTCCTCGTCCCGCAATAGCACCTCGATGTCTCGCCCCTCCGTAAGTGGGTCTGCGCAGCGCAACTCGGTTAAAAGCAGCACGTCTGTGAAGAAAGTAGAACGAGCCCCGAAGATGACCAAGCAGGAGCTTGAGGCTAAGAAAGCCGCTGACCGTCAGAAGGCCAGAGAGGAACAGAAGCGTCGTTTGCAGGAAAAGATGAATGCCCAGTATGAATCTGAGCGAAAATATCGCGAGAAGAACAGTGCGCGCGTGCCAGAACAGCGGCAAGTGCGTAAGCGAAGACGCGACTCGTGGATTGACGATAGCGACGACGATGAAGTGGCGGACGCTATGGCCGAGTTGCGCAACATGACCAACTATTCGGCGGATAGGTTCTATGAGCAAGATCGGGGGGATGACCGGGATATGGAGTCTGGGTGGCATGATATCCTCAAGGAGGAGTCGAAAAGCGCGCGTCTGGGTCGTATAGAGGATGCGGAAGAGGCACGCTTGCTGGCTCTGGAGGAGGAAGCGGAAGAGAAACGGAGGAAGAAGAAGAAATCTAGACATTAGTGGAGGGAGGTGATACGCTAGTATTGACCTTATGTCTGTATAGTATATGCGTCATGAAATATACTGATACACACAAATGTAGAAGACTACAATATACACATTCAAATTTAAAGGAAACCATATATAAATACACATGTATTAGTAGAA
>NW_014040448.1:128808-139872 GCF_001186125.1 Sphaeroforma arctica JP610 | reverse complement strand
AGTATGAGAAGTACTAAGCGGGGTCGGGAAAGTAGCCGGATTTTGTATAGTTAACGCCATGTTAGTGCGGGCGCTTTGTAAATGCAAGAGGGGGTGGAACTATTGAATGTTGCAGTATCTTTTATTCTTTTATAGGCCCCTGGATTCGTTCGGCCTTGTGTTCATAGTTGCTATCGAATTCATGCAAACGCGTATGTGCACTGGAGAACTTACTGCTTGGGCAAAGTAACTGCTTTTCCTATCGACATTGAGAAACTTTGAATCAGTTTGTTGAGTGGATCTGGGGCAGTATTTTTTTATGCCCCGTTGCGGACAAATATATTATCGCAGCTGAGATGCTGAAAAGATCTGGTTTTCTGGTCCATCCCGATTCTGACGGCGAAAGTGGGCGGTGCTACAGGGATATGTAACTCGATTTTAACTCAGGAGATTTCATTAAAGTGCAAAAGAAGCCTCGAACCCTCTGATAAAAAGTCGTTTGTATTTTTGTGTTCATCTGATGAATGGTTAACGTCTCTAGTTCTGTTGGCGAATCGTGGACCAACAGAAAGAAAAAGTTAAATCTTAAGCAACCACACAAAGAAATGACGGTGGACACGTTTATAGGCGGTCAGTCAGTCTGTTTTATTTTAATAAGTAAGCAAAATCAGCCTAATGTTTATAAGTGTATGTCGGTCGCAGGCATCACTATCATTTGTAGGTATAGGTGACATGCTTAAATCTCAATACCACTATATAAAGTCGTGAATGATATTTTGAATCTATTCTTTCAGGGGGATAAAGTATAATGGGAACTGGCAATATGCCTTAGTCGATGATGCAGCTATATGCCGAGTGTATTTAGATATGCGCTGTCTCTCAAGTCACTGACGGCCGCACTTGTACCATACAAGAAGTGCCATACCAGTCGACATGTCAATTGTAACAACATTGTAATTACATGCATATCGAGAACTCTTCGTCGGCATGCTCAGGCTATCAGAAATATCCTGTGCGTATTTTTAAAGGTCCGCACAAGAGCACAAGCTTAGTCGTCATAAGTTCTTCATGGAAAACTTAAGGGTATGCAGTATAAGCAGTTCAAAGAGCTTCGCAGTTATTCTTGATATGCAACCTTCTCGTTGGAAGCTCAGATGCATTCGGTATCGAATGTCCACGTCGCTGGGAATTATGGAGTTGCCCCATTTGCTTTAAGGCATTCAATGATTTCATTCATACCATTCTGTGTTGCAATACAAAGAGGTGTTGCTCCGTTAAGAAGTTGCTGGTTGACATTGGCTCCGGCCTTCACAAGCAGCTTCACGATGTTGACATGTCCAGATTGTGAGGCCATAAACAGAGGCGTAGCTGATGGTGAAAGAGATATTACGTTAAAATGAAGCTGCTTTGATTAGTAAGCAGCAAACAAACGGCCTAAAAGGAACCAATTAAAAAAAAACAATAGTATCACTTTAAGCGAGATTAAATCGGTTTGAAAAGACTCGACACGGTATGATAGCAGCGGATGTAGTCTGGTATACCTCCATCTCCTTTGGCAATGTTTTCATCAGCACCGGCCTCCAGCAGAATGATGGATAAATCCAGATGACCTTTCTCTGCCGCTATATGCAGTGGTGTCGCCCCGTCCACCTTGGGAAGGTTCACACTGGCTCCAGCTGCCTTCAGTAGAAATCGTACTAGATCCGTGTGACCGTTCTGGCTTGCAACGAACAACGGACCGGCACCATCCTGTAATTGAGCGTCCACATCAGCGCCATGTTCCACCAGGCACTCCGCACATTCAAGTAGTCCATTCTGGGCCGCAATAAAGATCGGTGTCGCTGTAATTATAAATCAATAATAGAGTGAGAACTAGCAACAAGCCTTTCTGCGTTGATCTAAGAGAGAAACGAAGACAGCTGCAGCTTGAATGCAGCACAGACAACCGAAATGTCCATCATCAAACCACTCTACGCACCTCCATCAAGCAGCTGTTGATCTACGTTGGCACCACTTTGCAAAAGCAACTTGACAATATCTACATGGCCAGATTGAGCAGCCATAAACAAAGGAGAGGCACCGTCTCTCTTGCATAGGGCTAGGTTAGCATCGTGTCTCAATAGAAGCTTGACGATCTTCGCGTGGCCTTTCTCCGAGGCTATGTGCATTGGTGTGGCTGTTGGTCGATACAGGAAGGCCAGACAGAAGAGAGGTGTGAGGACGCGAGACAAGACAAGCAGCCGTTTAAAAAAAAACCCATGCACAAAGTCGAACAATGCTTCCCAATGCAAGAAAACACAGACGGCATCATGGAAACCCAAATTCAAACAGGTACATACCTCCATCAATTTTGGGAAAATCTACATCGGCGCCCCTCGATATTAAAAACTCAGCGAAGTCTATGCCACCATTCTGAGCAGCAATGAACAGCGCAGTAGCTATAAAAAGTAATGGCGAATTCGGCTTAGTGTATGCCAAAACGTAATCAACTTATTTCATCAGATTGTATGTAGAGGTGTTCGCAACAACATATTCGAAAATGAAATTTGGCATTTTAGCTCAGGAACAGATACAATAAAAATCATTGTCGATTGAGACGTACTAGAAGCTGAGTGGCCAATCTTATTTCTCTACATTGGTTATGTATATGAAGACTTACGTGGAACTTTAAATAAAAAGTCTTTAAACAAACTGGAAATTTTGAATACTACAAAGCGGTTCGATAACTAGAAGAAGGTACAGTCTAGAGAGAAGTATACGTATCAGCAAATCGACAAAATTACAGTACGTAGCTGAAAGGATATCGGTGCAGTACTTAAATGAACATACAGTCGCACTTGTGGGCAATGTCCACTGCTAGTAACTATACATGTATAAGTCACAAATATAATTAGCTACCAAACATTGTACTCACCTCCATCTTCTAGTATTTGATTGATCTCCGCACCGCACTCCAGCAACACCTTCGCAGTATCCTCATAGCCATGCCAAGCAGCACCGTGCAAGGCCGTCCAATCATTGAAGATCTTAAGATTCGGATTGGCACCTTTATCTAAAAATAAGCGAGCAATCTTCGATTTTCCTCGTTGAGAAGCGAAATACAATGCTGAGAGACCCTCGCTAAAGAGATGGTCTGGTGTGACTACATCCGTCTCAACAAAAGTTCTCTTCCTGCCCCGAGGTGACTGCGACTGTTCAAGCAAAGCCTTCACCAAGACAAAATGATCTTCGTCGATGGCCAGCTGCATACACTTGGAGTTGGTTAGTAGTCCTGCGTTCAGCACTATACTGGTCAAGTTAGGCGCATTTCGTAGCACACACTTGATGATCTTGTAACGTCCTTCTGCCGTCTGCATGCCATCGCACCCTCTGAGGTCGACCGTTTCTATATTGGGGAATCTTTTAAGGCACATTGCGATGTATGTGAGAAGGGTCTTATTTTTCGGTGGCGGTGATACATTTCTAGTGGTTAGTGTCCTCCTAGTAATCACATCTGTGCGAGCAACGCTTGCCCAGGCGGTGTTGGTCTGTGCGAATTTAAGTGCTTCTTCGACATTCAAGAACTGGAATAAAAGTAGGCCTATCTCTGCAGGTAGTTGTGCAGTTATATCTAGAGATTTGTCGAGTTCCAAATTGCGCATCTTACGGAATATACTATCCCTACTGACACTTTCGGATTCACCTAGACCACGGTAAACTAACGAGTGAGTTACTGATGTGTTCTGATGCTTCTTTGTTGCAGACGAGCAAACGGCCATCTTAGGGCTGGTGCTTACACAGATACAATTGTCTCTTTTGGTACTGAACATGGTCATTCTTACTACACAATTGCTACGTTAGTATTAACTCTTAACACAGCTATGTATCAACGGCTGAAGAGTGAGGTTCAACAAAGCACTGATTACAATATTTGTACAGGGAGGGGTGTTCACACATCACGTCCTGTAGGCTGTATCTCTCCAATTTACATACTCTCGCCTATTTTAAATATACTTTTCTTAGTTCTCTGCTCTGGCCTAAATAAAAAAATATATTGTTTTATGTGACAGACTTTTTGGAAGTACGTTTGTGCACAATCCTCTTTGCGACGCTGTTTTATTGGCTCTCGCAATTCGTTGGACGAGTATCATTTATTTATATAAATGGAGTTTGTGACCGTTTTTAAAATAAATTTGTATTATTATTAATTAGAACCGAGAGCCAGTCCTGCGGCTGTGGAGTGTAGACAACTGGACATCTATTAAAAAATGTTGATATCTGTGGCTGTACTAGTAGAGCGGCTACCATTCAAAGTTATCGATAAAACGGCAAACCGGAATACCAAGAGTTATGACCACAGTGACGGACACAGGACCCAGGACCCAGGGACAGGAGCCAGAAACTAACAATCATTTTGTCGCAATCTGTTTTATATTATACTACTGTGACGTAATCTATATTCCGGTCTCTTACTGGCAAAATCAAGGTTCATTTGGACCAATCACAGTGCATCCATTCTGATTTTAGGTCAGTTATACTGCGTAAATTTTTAACAAGTAAAAACACATAAGAACAGAATTTATTCGACAGCAACCAGCAGCCAGCGGGTGTGGGGGAATCAGCTGTTCATTCCTCTCGATGAAGGGAAATGGAAGGGGGGGGATTGTACACATTTTTATGTATATAAATACATATAATGAACTATCAATCAGCTGTTATCTTTTTCGAATTCATGGAATCGATACAATAGCTGATTAGAGCAGCTTCACCCTTGCAATAAACCAATGCAATCACAAACCGGGGGAGTGAAAACAACTACGGTGATGTACGGGCTGCCATATTTGAGATTAAGTTTTTAAGAACTGAGGTTACATCAGGTGAAATCGTTTTTATGTGTAGTAAGAGAGACATCGCCCATTTTTTTTTGGGTATGAAGCAATAGACTATCTTGTCCCACTTTGATTTTACCTTAGAAAACTACTAGATTGGGTACAAACCGTACAAAAGTAAAACCGAAGCTGCTACATGTATGAGATCATGGCATAACACATTTCTGGACCTTGGAATACAGTTTGTAGCATAGAAATCTCCTGGGTTGGAACCATTCGTATTAGAAAAGACAACGCAGCATTATACCATAGAGTCATCCAGGTTGTGAATATTTTTATTATCTAAATTTTAAACCGATTACTATGTTGTGATGCTTAAGATGCGATCATTTCCAGATGTCGCCGCACCGAGCTTGTTGACGCTTCAATGCACTCTTAAGTCCTTTTTCGAACTGAGCCTCGTCTAACCAAAAGTCGGTTTTATATCTGAAATGGTGGTTGAATGATTTAGTGCATAAGGGTTCAGACCGAATTTATATCTGAATCTCATGGTGCTGATGAGTACGATATCAGATGTTGTTGGAAATATGGCCGATAACTTGATTGTAAATTATGATACTTCTGCTATGACCTATTCTGATACGAATTTGCATTTCAAATTACAAAATCAATTGGGAATCGAGTTATAATTAATAAACAAGAATACCAACTTACTTCTTGGATACTTTACAGTTTAGGTTCTCTGGACAGGAACTTAGATCGGGGTTGTGTTCTTGATTCAACTCGAAGATGATGTCCAACTCTGACATTCCTTCTTCAAAAGGCGAAGGGTCCATATATCCCTCCGGGGTACCTCTTACCTCCATCACAATTGAATTGCGCGGTGAGAAGATCAGATTCTGAAGATGTGATTGCAAAATTAACATTAGAATGGATCTAGCGATACATAACACCACTAAAGTATTGCAGACGCAACCATTCGTGACTGCGACCATCAGGTCACCGTTGCGCATAGATCGACGTTACAATTGACTCAAAGGTAGAGATTCAAAATGCGAAACAGAAATGGCCACCGTCAAAACAAGTCGATATAGCCGTTTGTATACCTTTAACTGGGAGCTGTGAGAGGCTATCATCAAACTGAAGTCCGAAAACACGCTGATGTGCCCCTTGGTATCATCCGCACCGCTTACAGTGACGTTAGTATATGTGGCGATACCATTGCGCTTGAACACACGCTCTATCACATCAAAATTCAGGATCTGGCGCAAACCGCTTCCTTCCAACCGTTGCAGTACAACTGCTTTTGGGGTTGGACAAGCCCTGGTGTAGATGGTCTTGTTGAGTGGGAAGTGATCTAATGCATACTCTCGCCACTTCTCTCCCTGCTCCTTCGTGAAGAACGTGCGCTCGTACTGTGAAGTATCGATCTAGAAATGATAGTGATGACCATTTAAGATGACAGCTAGTATATAAATATAACAATTCTATATACCCATCTATAGACGATTTCCCATGCGATCAAATGAAGGAAGTCATAAAAAACGCAGCGAGTATTTAAGCGTGTCATTTTATCACCTTCAACGACACATAAGAAACAGATTGACGTTCCGACCAGATTGACTCTTAATTTCAATATATTTGCATGTTTTGATCAAACGAGTATCCGAACTAGGTCTTATTTCTTATACACTTTGTTAATACTTACGAAAAGTAATTCAATGGTATAGATAAACATCGCACGCTATACATAGTTCAAAATTACTGACCTCAAGTGCAGTCTTCATACAGACAATACTTTCCGGCAACGCTCGTTCGATATCTTTGCGCCACAACGTGCGCTCTATCAAATCACCCAGCACAGCCTCAGCCAAAAACTTTGTGTGTGCAGACTCAGGCGAAACCAACCGAGAGGATACAATCCAATCAGGGTTCGGTACCGTATTATCCTGCGAAAATTGTCAAAAATTCAGATTGGATTCATATACTATCAATACGGAATACGAAAGAATCTATGATATTTTTCAAGTGCCCAAATTGGAGCCGAGCTCAGTCATTCATACGAATGAAATGGTTATTCTTGTCAGCGCTGTAATTTATATTATGAGTATTCATGTGTCTGTACCCGATCAGCAAATGGTATATAATGAGGTACGCATAATTATTAGAATACAAACAGCAACCAAAAGAGGCTAAATTACCGCCATCTAACCACATGATAAATATTAAAACATATTTACCATGAGCATGCTGAATGTCTGCGTCAGGCGATTCACCAAGTGGCCAACGTGTTCTTGTTTACTTGGTGAGTAGAGCCAATAGGACAGCCCATCTAGGACACGTATACCTTTCGTGTCCACCCACTCTTGCGTTCGGATCTCTGTGGCGATAGCTTTGTCTGCACAAGGATGCATTCGCAAACAAGGTGCACTGTAAAATGAGAAACGTTTTCCAACTTCGCTACACTTGTACATACATTGTTGTGCGTTATTTAATCTATGTGAATCAGACCTATATAGCTCATTTTGGTATTAGCGAGTAGAATCCAATTGGAGCCAGACTTACAGCTCGTTGATAAAGCGATCAGTATACATACCTGCATTAGCAACACAGAGCGACACCACGGATGCTCGGCAACTCTTGATGCGATGGTGAATCGGCGTCGCCTTGTCGCAGCATCTCGTGAGCATGTCAAATTCCGTTTCATCCTGGGCGATGAATACTGTTTTGTTGCCATCTACGCAGATGTCACTATACACGTTCAACGCCATCCCTAAAGCAATACACAGAGTGCAATACGCAAACAAACACGAGGATATGAGCACTCAAACCTATTATGTACGAATGTTTGATAACAACTACTGTTTCTAGCATGACGTACTGTTTCTTAAAATTTATAATGTTTCCAGTGTGATGTTTTCTTGTCTAGAAAAAACTATTAGCTGCACATGAAGCCTGTCAACATTAGCAAAATCTCGTTAGCGGGTGTATTTCTAAGATATTTTTCAAATTTCATTCCAGATTTTGTCAAACGTAAAACGATCAGACCCACTTAGCGTTCTATTCCTTATATACACCTATATCGCTCATACCTTTCTGTGAACATACCTGAGTTGAGCGTAATACTACCATCCGTAAGCCTCATGTCTATACCCATTTGCTTCTCACCCATTGGAAATTGTGACAACTTTTCGACTGTTGATTCGAACTTTCTCAAATATAAATTGACTGCCGCTTCGTCTGCGAGACGTTGAGGAATGATGAATATCAAAACAATTGTCAACGGGTGCTTCTTGCAATCCGTTTAAAGAACACGGCGTTTGCATATCGAACCCTATTGCATAGACAAAATTTTTATAGTCCAGTTGATAATTATTGGTAATTAATTGGAATAGTTGTATACAGCTGTATGTATTCAATACATTGTAATATAATAAGAGAGGAAAAGACAAGAGAACCAGCACATATACACAACCTGAAATGATACACTTTTGTGTGGTGCTCGATGAACAGAAGAAAGTAAACTAACTGATCTTATTCAAACACATTTGTATGATTTTAAGGACGAGAGCAATCGCGACACAATACACGCCTTTGGAAAAATCGCAACCGGATGAATCCCGGGACTGTAGTTGTAGGTGTTGACAGTGTAGTTTGAGAGGGAGTACCAACTTAAGATAATGGACTGATTTACACGTACATGAAGCCCTAATGAATACTGGAAGACACAAATTTACGACAAACTAATAAAGCCGACTGTTGAATACTCTTGATACTTTGAAAACAATAAGGATATAGAGTACATTTTAATACGAAGGCGAAGAAACAGTCCAACTGAGAGAAATGCTATGCTACAGAGATCTACCTATCGACATTCATAGAGGATAAAATTGCGAATCTCGTACTCTCATATACCGCAATGGCTTGCTTTTCCATCAATTGAATGCACTACTATGCTCAGCGGTCTAAGAACGAGCGACAACATGACATTTAAATGCACATATTTCACGGGCGCGTTCAAGTGAGTATAAACGATACGGTGAGGGACACCAAAAGAAGCTTTATCAATTGACCGACTGGAATTTAATTGTAATATCAGACATACAAGCCAGAACTTGATTTCTTTGAGCCCAATCCGAAAAAGTATATATTATTTAGAGTTATATATTACTTTTGAATGACTCGAAAGCCCGTATATAAGCTTTACCCTGTTATTCGAGTGTCCGTCCCGTCACACACTCTTGCGGAAACAGACAAACTCAAACCAATGCGATATATAAACCGAAATGAAAACTTGGGTTAACGTACCTGCAATGGATGTTACAAGATAGGAATCTCGTTTCAGCACCGACAAATCGCTTTGCAGCATGGTGAGAAACCGCTTACTATTCACTGATGCATATATGGCCGAGCCATCTACTCTATCAGACGTCTCCTCTTCTCTTAATGTGGTTAGAAAAGAGTCCCACGTAGTGAATAAGTTCGTTAAAGCTGCTTCTGCTTTTTGCAAGTGATCGGCATCTGTTTTAATACTATTTGTGTCTGTGTCAACAATTACATCCGCAGATATATCCATACTTATATTGTTTGGGCATGTTTGCGCTTTGGTGTACCAGTGTACGCCAACTATTGTGAGTAATATGGCGAGGATCACATTGATCCATTTTTTCCAACCAAGAACTTGATGTCTCAAGGTCATTGTCATCCTAGACGTTGAGTTGTCTATATGACTATCAGTGTGTGATATTGCTTTCTTTTCTGAATTTAATTTGTGGGATGTAAACTACTTGTTTTGTGGAATTTGCACAGGTATGCTATGTTCAGTTACTTGTCGCCGCTGGGAAGCACGCCATGATCGGGTACCTAGCACTATTGTTGTACAACAGGCAGTACTTTCCTCTTTGTATACTTCGGTGATGTCCACAACATAAGATGATTTTAAGATCCTTGTTGTGTAGTATAATACAAAATATGTAGTCATATCCTCCCTCTTGTGTTCTATTTAGTTAAAAAAAATTTGTCGACGTATGAGATAATAATGACTACATAATGTGCTGTATTGATATTTCTTCGTGGAACGTGCGTATATACAGCTCTGCTCCGGATTTTCAGGATAAGCCTATTTGACGACCAATGTGATGTCGTAACATAAACGTTGTCCAATAATATCTTGGCATGCTCCAACGATGTTTTTGCTATTCGTAAATATTATCTTTAATTCTTTATAGGTAAAATGATATATTTACTTGTTGTGTGTATTTCATACCAAAAAAAATTTATATCAGAGACTGTGATGAGTCATAGGACTCATAGCCTATTTGTGACTGCAGGCAGTGCAGGGCCAGGCAGTGTGGCTCTGTGGCCCTCATTATGTTTACTATCGCTAGTAGAACGTATGAAATTCATTATTGAGGATCAGTCCTATATGTCCCATAAGGTGCAGAATAAAGGTTCCGAGGTGCAACATACACAAAATATTGTCGGCTTTTTTGTTCACAGTAGGTTGTAAACCGTTTCTTATCGTAAAAATGAATATCAAACTTTGTACGTTGACGTTCAATATATGCTAACCTATCTTAACGCAATGAGGTTTGCGCCGTGTGTGCAGTGTTCTTTGTACTGTTCTTTTGGTACTGTACCGATTACAGCGCTCAAATATAGATGCATACACCACTCCAAATTATCCTGTGACGAGTATATCTATGCCGATTGACGTCTTCACGAGTTCAATAGACGAGTTCTTAAGAACAGCCGTGCGCTGCTCAGTAGGATATGGTTTATATCATACCACCTCCCTCAAGTTGTACTATAAGTTATAGCAATAATCGTATCATCTCGTTCAAATTGAATTTGCAGCCTTTTTAATACCTTTTGTTACTATTCTAAGTAATCTTCACAAGCGTCAGAGTATACATGGGAAGTAGCGCAAAGTTGTCTGCTTTGTAGATGTTTTTTTGGGGGGGGGATATGGATGTCCGAACGATATCATGCGTTCTGCATGTTCACTTTCATGCATATTATCTACATTTACGAAATACTTGCCAGTGAATATATATCCTAGTCCTTTTAGTACTGAAATCAACGTACATTCTTGAAGTATTGTTCACTCGTTCTTAATTTTCATATTATTTATGCATATAAAATTGGCACTTCGAAATTGAACAATTTGGATGTATATGTATATATGGCTATGTGTTGTGAATTATCAGTAAACATATTTGAATATGAAATTATTTGTATATATATATGTATGCATATATATATGAATATATATATA
>NW_014040448.1:126732-128788 GCF_001186125.1 Sphaeroforma arctica JP610 | reverse complement strand
ATATATATATATATATATATGTATCCATATATATATACACATACATACATATATATATATATATATATATATATATATATATATATATATACATAAAACACACACACCCACACATACACACACACACACACACACACACACACACACACACACACACACACACACACATATATATATATATATATATATATATATATATATATATATTTATATTTATATGTATTTATATATCTATACGTATATGTACGTATATATATATATATGTTTGTGTATGTATCTGTGTGTATATACGTATACACACACACACATACACACACACACACACACACACACACACACACATATATATATATATATATATGTGTGTGTGTGTACACGTATGTATGTACGTATGTATGTATGGTATGTATATATTTATGTATGTTATTCTGTACTTACGTTTGTATATACGTATGTGTGTGCGTATGTAGGTATGTATGTATGTATGTATGTATGTATGTATGTATGTACGTATGTATTTTTGTATGTATGTATGTATGTATGTATGTATGTATGTATGTACGTATATATTTTGTATGTATATATGTATGTATGTATGTATGTGTGTATGTATGTATGTTTGTAAATTTGTAAATTTGTATGTACGTATATATGTATGTATGTACGTATGTATGTATGTATGTATGTATGTATGTACGTATATATATATATATATATATATATATATTTATTATACTGTATACATGAGTGGATATTGTTATTGAAGTGCAGAGTAGGGTTATAGCCACAATATTCTCTTGACTGTTTGAACTCGTTAGTTCGCTTGAATAGGCTGCTGATAGTCAGTGGACATTATATATTGCAGTAGTGTGCTATTTTGATAATTCAATACTTCCAATTGTTATTTTGTGACAGTCAATATGCGAAATTCGATTGGCAGCTCGTGCGCGAGACAGACTCGTGGGTAGATAGAGACATTGCGAATAGACTAGGTAGATATATATGTAATGCTACTGTGTTCGTGTGCGGGGCTTAGACATTTTCCATTTTTGAAATGGTAGGTTCGGTGACTGTTCTGGGCGACGTAGAGACTGAACTCTCTCTCTCTTTGCAATCGGTCCACACGCCCGAATTCAGTTGATGTGAAGGATCGACTGGTACATATTCAACGGAGCGTGTGTACACAGAGATTAATTCGTAACTGATGATACTAGTAGAGAGTAGACCATAGTCTGGAGAGTTGAGAATGCCAGAATGGAGACTGTAGAGTGTAGACTGGAGACTGAGCCTCAGCCCTCAGTCCCTCTGACATAGGCTCAGAGGAAGAATACTCATTGCAGCCTGAGCCTGTGCTCTTTGGTGGGCAATTTGATTTTCATTGGCTACATTTATATTACGCTCGAAATAAATATGCTAAAACAAATTTCCGCTGTTCCACAGACTATCTTTAACTCTTCTCATCTGTTCATGAGAGACCAACTGGCGACTACGAGTACCGACAGTGCCGAGTGCAACTGCATGCGGCAATGAAATTCATACATAGGCCCATATATTCTTGCACTACACGCTTAGGTGTAGCATCGCGGTGACACACTGTGTCCGTGCATTCCACTGAGCAATTAAAAAACTGACAGGCAGTGACCACAATGGACTCCCAATCCACTGATCGTGCTAGTCTTATTAACCATGCAGCAGACAGACGTGTATCTCGAGCAGCAGCTTCCCCACAGCCGTATGGCAATAACTTATACGTGAACTCAGATACTGGCACGCGTAAGAAGCACAGAAAGGAAGAGACCAAGTGTGATTTCCTGCTCCCAGTTGTGTTGATTCATATTTGCCTACTGACTTGGGGAAGCTATTGGGTATATGACACTCCAGGTAACCTTTGCAGTAGATATTACAAATGCATGCGTTGTTGACCAATTAAGTAGAGTCAACCATGATCTGGGCATGATTTCTGGACAGATTCAAAGTCCATCATCGGTTTGTCGACTCGTGAAATTTATACCAGGACTATAAAACCTATACATCTCATCTAATGTATACATTTGTA
>NW_014040448.1:95318-110574 GCF_001186125.1 Sphaeroforma arctica JP610 | reverse complement strand
ATATATATATGCACACATATTCCGGTTATAATTAGACATGTATACTTTCCAGCACATGTATCGTCAGATGAAGAATTTGTACTTGTTATGGAATGTCTATATACTTACTTGTATGTTCCGATTTGTTTGTTTATTGCTCTCATATACACATATTGATAGAGCGTTTCTGTAGTCGTTTTGCATTATGTATGTGATATGTTTATTATTTTTCGTATCCGTACATATAACCGTGAAACGAGTTTATTTTATGAAGCACATGTGCCGTGATGAATACGCTAAAGGTGTGTTTGTTCGTGCTTTCATTCTGAGCTCCAAAGCAGTAGTACGAAGCCCCTTGCCCCCCAAGTCTCAGCCCCTAAAATTGCCTCTGGCAAGAATAAACAAATGCTGGATCTTGCGAGAAGTACACTTTATCGTAAAATCTTCTCTTTCTCCCCACAAAGGAAGCGACTGTTTTAAAATATTCTCTTCGTCTTCTGATTTTTTTGAAGGTGGAGAGTCTGAGCCGATTTCTCAGCTTCCGCGCTAATGTGTGCGTCTTCAAGGGGAAATGGATGTACGAAGTGACGCTTGTCACTTCAGGTATACAACAGATTGGCTGGGCAACCATCGATTGCATCTTCTCGAACGAGGTACGGTGTATATCCTGCAGGATTAGTGTACCTATCCAGCAGTACATGGGATTCAGACTGGTACAACACTTGTAGTATTCATTCCAATTGGGGCAGTGTTTTGCAATCACAAAAGTTAGTGTGCACCTCAGTTTCCGATTGTGTTCAATTCGACTGTAGGTCATGACCCAAAATTCACAGAAATTCAATCTCAATACCAAACAGCATGGTGTAGGGGACGAGGTCGATTCGTTCTCGTACGATGGCTGCAGGCTAAAGAAATGGAACGTTAAGCCAGAACCATACGGTGAGGCCTGGGTGCAGGGAGACACTCTTGGTATGATGCTGGACTGCGACAATGGCCAGGTATGCTGTCAACAGTGATTAATTTCTGCCATCTGCCATGAGGGTAGATGATACATGTTATATACCCTACTACAGAGTTGCAGAATATTCAAGCAGTCTTTCCGATTACTGCGTATTCTCGGGAATCTACATCGCTGACACGCATACGATTCTTTCCCTCCAGATCTCCTACTGCAGGAATGGCAAGTCTCTGGGCGTAGCCTTCAGTAACATCCGGTGTGGCGAGCGAGGGTTGGCCTTCTTCCCGGCTCTCAGCATGTCACATCTCGAGAAGTGTGACATGAACTTTGGCCACAAGCCATTTCGCTACCCCATGGCTGGGTACAGGCCTCTGCAAGTACAGACGGCCTCGGTGGCGGCGGTGAAGCGGAATTCCGCCGGTAGCAGGGCATTCATGTCTGGCAATGGCAATGGGCCTGGTGGTAGGATGGGGGTCAATGAAGCGGATTTTGTGGACTTGGTGGACCATTCCCGCTGGGGCGAGCCCTGGACTGGTACGGACCTGGGCTCCTATAGTGAAGCTGGTGAGAGGGAGTTGGGCACGTCGCAAGGAGATGTCGCATTTGTACGGTATCTCATGGGTTGTTATAACCGGCTGCTGCTAGGCGATGGACCCAAGGGAAGCCCGCCTACGCATTCCACCATACGATCAACAATTCAAGAGCCGTTTCACCGCGATGTGTTCATTCTGCTGTGCCAGATTATGAATCTGCTAATCCCACTGCTGGTGTCGCCGGTGGTGGTGGAGAGTGTGTTGATACCTTTCCTGCTAGAGAATACACAGGATCAGTCGACGATAGCGGAGTCGGAGGGAGCAAAGAGCAGAATTCAGGAATTTACCGAGTACTTCCTGGTATTTGCAGATGAAGGGGAGCAGCGGGCGGTCGTGGAGTGTGTCTTCAAATGTCTGAGGTAAAGTGAGCAGCTTATTCAATGTCGTGAT
Organism: Sphaeroforma arctica JP610; assembly: GCF_001186125.1. Lineage (NCBI taxonomy): Eukaryota > Ichthyosporea > Ichthyophonida > Sphaeroforma > Sphaeroforma arctica. The sequence goes on along the minus strand of NW_014040448.1, from coordinate 108,654 downwards.
GTCTGCTTTTTTGTTTGAAATGTTACGCATGTCTCTGTTTGGAAACCTTGCATCTTCAAAAGCGAATATGTATGTATATACATACATCTGTGCCTATATATTCATGTGTGTTTTGTACTCTAAAGATGTGTTTGTAGGTAGCAACCCGCAGAATGACATCCTTCGCCGACCGCCACTCAGACACGCTCATTTTATATCGTGTCGATCTACTCGCCATTGTGATACAGACTGCACTTTCCAGTACCGAGTTCAATACATATGTAATCGGCCTTCTCATACGCCGCGACATCGACAGAGGCTTTTAGCGTTGTGCAGAATTCGCCCCAATCTAGTTTCTCAGATGTTAAATGCAAGTATTTCTATTGTTTTTGCAGTAATAAGACGAGGTCCGGTTCAGATTTATTCCAAAATTATCTGAACAAGAAATCATGCGGACACGGAGGTGGGGACGAGGACTCCGACCAGGCCAGTAGTAATGCATCAAGCACACAAAACGTTGCTAATAGAGCGCCTTCGGTAGTGACGGATGAAGACATGTTAACTGAGACAGACCAGTCGCCTAGTGCACAGTACACAGCGATAGGTGCACTAGCCCTGGCGTGGCGGCTGTTGAGCAATCGTACCATACTATCTATCCTTCAACGGAGCCGAGCCTTCCAGGATATATTGGGGGGGCTTCTGTCGTCATGGCAACCCAGCACGGCCGATCTCCAGCAGATTTACACGTCGGATGTGTGCACATCTCAAACATGTAAGCTGAGGCGAGACGCCGACAACGAGATCAATCTGCACTTCACAGGGCAACACGGCACATCCCTTTGCGCCAACCAGTGTGAGGGCCAGTGCGCCCGAGAACGCGCGCAGCAGAAGTGGAAGCAGGACGCAGAGACCTACCACAACATTCACCATGCCCACATGGTGCGCCTGTGCAAGCTGTTCCTGATGGACGATGCTCCGCTGGCCGACTCGTTCCAGCGCAACTTCAAGTCTTGGTCGCGACAGGGTCCAAACAGTGCAGCCACCACTCCCAACGGGCCTCATGTGTCCTCGCCCATGCCATATCTGTCTCGGGACAGACCACCCCCGCACCCCATGACCACCATATCCCCTTTAATGGCTCCATTGGGTATGTCTACTGTGGTACCTCTACAACGCCGCTCGTTGGAAGGCACACCCTCAGCAGCTACACCCGTCTCCTCCCTAAGCAGGACAGGCTACATGAGCCCTTTCCCCGGAAGCCCGCTAGATGGGCCATTGCGTACAGCTGCCGGTACAGACCCAGCAGCTTACTTAGCCGAACCCGCCGTGCTAGGCGAAGACCCCGAGAATGCCCTATTGTCCTCGGCCGTGTCCTCTGCAAGCGGGGCCTATCAGCGGATTCGAGACGCCATACGGAGGCGCAGCATCGGGTTCACGCCCACAGACGACGACCCGGTACAAACGAGTCCGCCCATGGATCCAGCGTCTTCCGAACTCATACCGTCACTGTCTGGCGAGACGTTCAGCCCCCAACCCACGAGCACTCTCGCGGCTGCGTTCGCACTCACCCCCACACCCCACGATGCCACTGCCACAGCCACCATTGCACGGTCCGTCTCGCCTGTACTGCCACCCGGACGTGCCTTGGCCAACACGTCGGCGCCAGCGCTGCCCAGGATACGGTCCGCGAGTGCGGCTGCGAACGTACGGCGAGGGTCGAGTGCCAGTGCAAGTAGCAGTGGTGGTACGCGAACGGCTCTGACGCCCTCTGTGGTAGACAGTGATCGGACGCCCATCAGCCCACAGTCGGTGATGGTGGCGTGGTTGAAGGAGCATGTGCGCTTGCTAATGAAACGGCGCAGACACACGGAGACGGTAGTGGCGGCGGGGCTGAGCGACTCGTCTCTGGACGAGAATCTGTTCTTCGCACTATTAACCATCTACAAGGACTCTACTTATACCGCCGAGGGCGAAGCAAGCTCGAACGGTATTAAGACGGACACAGAGACAGCCGGGATGGCGCTTGACCTCTTAGCCACGTTCTCGTCGGACATCCCCGAGTTCCAGAATCTGGATCGGATTGGGGGCAGCTTCGAGCATGTGCGCAAAACAGAGTATGGCGAGGTGGAGACGGAGGAGGATGCAGACGAGCTCAACGACCAGAGCGAACTCATGGATTTGGATGGCAGCGACGACGACGAGGAGGACGATGCCATGATGGACGAGGTAAGTATATGCATGGTGTTTATTGGCAAGTATATCCAAGTTTCATGGTTGCTTGGGTTTGGTTTCGGGCGTCATCGGCGTATAGTATAGTGGAATTGGTTGGGGAAAGGCAAAGGGATTTGTTTTTTTGCATGTACAAATGTGCACTTTGGGTTAAGGGACTCGAAGTAAGCGAATGGCTTGTCGTAGTTGACGCCCTATACGGAAAGACTTGTCATTGAATACTCTCACAAATGAGTGAATGACGGCAGATATTTTGTGAACTAGCATGCTTCCAATATTCACAGAAAATGTCAGGCGTTTATAAACTTGCGAGTGACGACTACAAATATGTCAGCCAAAGCGATGTGTGTCAATATATGCATGTCCCTTTTTCCGTCTGGTGCGATTCCAATTTGAATGTGTCTACGCCCCCCAAGTTCAGTCTGTAGTTGTACATGCATTCTAGGTGCTGCTTTCAGTGATATAAACGTAAACTTGACATCGAAGGTAAACTATATATGCTTGGCACAACACTTCTCCACATGACTTTTAATATTGCACTTGACCTCAGTGCACAGTATCCTGTTAAATTTCATATCCTAATCCCACCATTCGTTTCTCAGCAGCCCGACCCGTTACGGAGCACAAGGAGTGGCAGTGGCCTGTCCATACAACGATCGCACAAACCAGCTCACGCGCGGTCAGATGCAGACGGTGAAACGAACCTGAAAGTGGACTGGAAAGTCCTGATACTGCATATCATAGTTGTCCTCTTCCAGGTGAGTAAAGAGACTGTCAGTTCTGTGTTGGTACTGATTTGGGATCATCTGCCTGCGTTGGGCAGCGTATCTGATGCCAGAATTGGGTTCTTTCGTACCCTCATTTTAGTTTTACTTGAGTCGCCTTTATTGCTAAGTTTATGATTGTTTAGTAGGAACAATATATTGACGTCCTTAGTTTAATTTCGAGATGTAAAAAGCTTGATATGCTGTACTTTCGCGGCTGGGTTGCAGGTCTATCGGTGTGGCTGATGAAAGTATTATCTATTCTCGCTGTGATTTGTTACTTTGTATATATATCTGAGGATGAAATATTTTAACTATATTGCAAGACATTTACCTTTGAAGGGAATTCGCCTTTTACGGGCTTGCTATCATTTCAAGTATCATTCTCCTGGCTGTACCTAGAGCATATGAAACTCTGAGGGAGAATATATATATCCCCCGATGAGAATTCAAATGTACGTTTAATTCGCGCCCATCTCTTTCTTCTTCAGAGTGCTCGTTTGTCACCTTGTGCCTGAGTCATGAATACTTTTAAACCTTCGAATATGCACTCACCTTACAGCACGCCGTGAGTGGACGATATCAACAAATCGACTGCAACACCAAATACATAAACGTCACCTTAGCCAAGCTGCATAAATTACGGCAATCTCTTTCCCGTAATCCAAGCGAGAGCAACAGTAATAACAACAGCAACAGCAATGGCAACAACACCAAAATTACCAACAACGACAACAACAACAGAACGCCCTCTGCGTGTTGCTGCTGTGCGTGCTCAGACCACACAAGCATCGATGAATCTCCGCCAAAGACTTACTGGGCGGCCGCTGACACTCTGTTGCTGAAAGACATCTCCAAACACCTCCGAATGCGCAGCTGGCAGCATGATCTGTTGCTGCATCCCGCGAGGAGGGCCGGCGCGATTTACTTCTATACACATCTCCTGACACTGCTGGGCAAGGTGAGTTGCATGCATCTCTGTTTATACGTCTATGTTTCAGTGTTGTTCTGGTGCGGGAGGAGCTATGCCGGCTCTGATACTTTTGGGGTAAGGTGCGTCGTTGGATGTTTCTCTATTTGTATGTCTACTTTTTTGTGTTGTTATGAGAGCTATATTCCACCCAGCTTATCATGGAGGTACATTGCAAACGATAGTGTTCTCATTCGGTACGAAATTAGTATCATCAGGCTGTTAAATTGTATATTTCAACTTGCAGTTGTCAAAGTCCTCTCAAACAAAACCAGCTTCCGAAGTGGAGACTATTATCAATCTGTACATATTCCTACACCCCATCCCTGACGCAGTTGTCGGCGAGTAGGTTCTTTACATACATTCCTGAGATATACGCCGAGTGCAGCATCAGCTCGTACAGAGCACTGGCCTCTTCAATTGGGCACACATTAATTCAAGACCAAAGGGTGGCCGACTGCACGCGCATACTATTGCGGTATTCTCTCAACTTCAGAAATAGTCCGGTTACATCACCTAGTCTGAGGGAGATGATGCTCAAGTGTATAGGGTTCAGTCTAAGCCGAAGCGGCTATCGAGAGCTCTGTGAGCGGGATGAAGTGATGCGAGAGGTATGCCAAGACCTTGTCTTGTCCTTCGTTCTGACTGCGTACACATACACTCGTGCATCCAGGCTTCAGTTGAGATCACATGTTTGCTATTCCAATCAGCTACCCTCGTTTTGCTCGCTCAATCGTGTCATCGTTTAATTGACCCAATCACTTTTCAGCTGTTGGTCAAACGAATGTTGGAAAGCTTCAAAACGCGGCTCTGGATACTGATAACGCCTATATTCATTCGGTTCTACTTCGTAAGTAATATACTCGCCTGATCGTGTTTCACAGCTCGTGACTATTAATATTTTTTACATTTTGCGTACGTCCATCAACTCTACTATGCGAGTCACAGTGTCGGTTGAATCTGCTCTAGGGTTGTCTGTTCGGTACACTAGTGACCTCCTACTTCACAGCATGTGATTCGCTTCAGACGAAACTCAAAACACGGAAATGAACGCAATGAACGCCAATTAATTCAATGGGGTAGAGTTTGAGCCATAAGATGTATCTCGAGCACATGGGATGGTGAAATATTTCGGTGAAGGAAAAATCATTATTGGTGCCTACAGGGTCAATTTCGATACGCTGAATCATGCCAATGATGGCCCTGTCTCGTGCTACCAGAGTTGATTTGCATTCCCCGTTTATTTCGCTTGGACTCTTATCAATGTGATTGTTAAAGTCCGTTTGAAATGGAACTATTGTTCATTCCGATGTGTGGCATTGTTGAATACGAATAGCAAGCCAGTTCACACTTAAGGGTCATAGTTTCTTACTCACTCGTTTGGAACACTCAAAAATAAACACTCCCTCGCAGGGAGAAACCATGTCAGACCTCGATGAATGGATAGACAGCGAACAAAGCTGTGAGAGTGCTGTATACCAGACTTGTTTCGCGGAAACGTGCGCAAACACCCCAGGTATTCTTTTTGCTGTTACTATAGATACTTTCTACTTTTACAATTGCCATTCACCATTTTAGCACCTTCTGTGTCCGATTGTATTTTGATTTGCGTCGGTTTACCGAAGATCAGAGGTAACATAAGTACTTCAATTGGTATCCTGCTCAGAGACAGAATCATTTATCTATGAAGCATGACTACGCGCGCGCTCACAAAATCAAACCACTGCATTTATCTACAATTAACTCAGCCTTGGCTGTTGAATTTGCCAACCACACATTTAATCACTGCAATTGGGCTGTATCGGAACTCTGCGTTTCTCTCCAATCGGTATGTTTCCTCGGCAGTGGCCGTAGCATTGCTTTGCCATGTGTGTGTCTATCGGATTGCTTGTGACGTGTAGTCTAACTCCTGCACCTTCATCAGTATCCACAACAATTCGCATGATGTATCAATTATTTGTATGTCTGTAATCATAGTGTGCTTATCATGTCTCGTGCCTGCGACTCGTCCTCGCAATACCCCAGGCCATGAAACGGCTGCAAACAGGCCAGTACTATGAGCTGCAGGACTGCCGAAGTCTGCAGGAACAGACCCAGCGATCCATGGTGTTCTCCGAGCTGACGCTGAGTTTGTTCCGCCTACTGGAGATGACCTCGCGCGATGCCACATCGGTCTTCACCACTATCGGCGGTGTGGCGACGATTCAACTGGTGGAATTGGTGGCCCAACTGATCAGCCGCGCGATCCGCTTCGAAGGACTCGAGGACCCGGATATCAAAGCAGTGATAGTAAATCAAGTGAGTAGTTCGGTGTTGAATCAACGTTCAAGAGTATTTGAGAGTTAATGTTTTCTCTCGTTTGTATGTAATGGCAACGTTAGATTTCTTCATTTTCGATGTGATGGGGAGCTGTGTGGATATATGGGTTTGTGCTGATTTGCACACCTGCACTGATCGTCCGATGGTTTGTGAAATGCCAATTTCGTTACCCGCAGGGCACTCGAATTGGCTTTTCAATATCAATTCTGTACTTCCGCGGTTAACGCTCGCTTCGCCAGAACTCTTGCTTGGACTTGCGCTAAATATTTTTGTTCTATACCTTCCCTTTTCTCTGTGGCTATTCAGTTCCCAGCGCTTCTGAAGCTCAATCAGGAGACCATTTTCACAGTCGTCGTCCGATGTCTGCTGAATATGCATACGTCGGCAGCTACAGGCGGTGGTAAAGACCCCAAGTCCATCAGTATCATCGATGCGATCGTCACGTACGATACAGCTTTCGCCAAGACACTAGCGGGTCTCCTGCAAGTCCGATTAGATACCGGCTCGGCCTATGGCCAGGTCGATGAGAATGAGCCATCGAATGAGGATGCTATGGACGTCGGGGTGGTAGCTTCAAATGGTTCGCATAAGGATGGTGGGTACAGTACACCCGGTGGTATACAAGTCGATCCATTACTGGATAGCAGCGAACATGGAGCCCATGCAACCGTGGATGCAGACAAACTACGCTCGTTTATTAGTGACCTGAATGACGCGCGGGTGCAGTTGGAGGCCAAAGGATTGGCAGAGGATGAAGATGACGAGGACACGTGCTCGATTTGCTACACATATCCGCTCAGTGCAACGTTTTTGCCGTGCAGGCACCAGTCGTGTCACCAGTGTATAACTCGGCACCTGCTGAATTCGAAGGAGTGTTTCTTCTGCAAAGAGCTAATCACAAGTATCGAGCACCTAACGTGACTGGGTACTGTGCTATTAAAATTAAATTCGATTAATAAAAAAATATTCTGCTATTTCGAACAAAGGGCTATGATAAAAAGGTTTTGCAAAGCTGGTAAGCCATTTTAACAACCTATACTGTTGTATCTCCCTCTCAGTATGTATAAGCAGCTACTTCAGCACGAAATTTTTGTGACTATCGGCAAATTGTAGTACTCTCTCGATGTGTCGTGTCAATATAGGATGTTTTATTAGTGTCCATAATTTGGGCTGTGAATCTACATCTGCAGAGTGACCATTCACAAAGTGAGACAGTGACGAATGTACTTCGGGAGAACATATATATATATCCTTCAAGGTCTTCTTATATTCCTTATAGGGATGTAGACCTCAACGGCATCACTTCACAATAGTATTGTTATGAGGCACGAAGATACACTGATTGTTGGTGACACTTGTGTATACTGGGACTCACCTGGGATGTATTCTGAAAGCAGGTTTGGGTGTGAATGTCGCCTTTGTGTAATTTGTCGCCCAAACCAGGGGATATATATACTGCTGCTGTGTGTACGAGATTTTGAGCCAGTGTGTTAGCAGTATTTTTGTCCATTCTTTATCCGATGCTTTCTAATATAATAGACTATTCAAAGAGAATTTGCGAATTCGTGGCTAAACCCATAATACAGAGTAGACTATGCTCAGTCTTTTTTGAAAAAACGGCAGGTGATACATTTCCGCTTGTATCCTATGTACCGCAGTATGTATTTCTGCCTTGGCACTAAGGATGATGTATTTCTGCTTCCGTTTTGAAACCGTTGCACATTGCAGTGATACTATTAAGATGTTTATCACGAGACAGGTTTCTGGTTTTAAACCACCTGATTGAAAATACTACGCATATTTTAACGACAAATTGCCTTCCTAAGGATCGAAGGATTTCAAAGAATCAGTTGCACTAAATGAGCTGACAGAACCAATTAGGATATCTTTAAGGTATCATTTAACATACAGCTTTCATAAATGTCCATTGCGCATCGCCGCAATCAGTAATGTGTTTATATTGGCTGGTTTTATTTTGTGAGCACCTCTTTTACCACATATTTTGCACCACACATCTTGCACTTGCTTGAATTTTTTCCTGACAACTTCAAGTGACAACAAGCATACGCGAAATTGAACATGAATAAGTAAGCGTATTCAAAGTAACAAAAGCACATTTGCAGAACGATATTGCTCGATTGTTTTTTTATTAACCGCAATTTAAATTCGTGGTGGAACAATCGCCACCATGGCTAGGCAAGTCAGCGTCCATGCAATATGGCAAACTAGCAAGCAACTGCATGAACGATGCAACTACATTCATGTCTCCGTTTTCTCCCAGACGTCAAAATCCCGCAGTCGTCCTTACGCCCCACGAAGCAGGACTAAAGCGCTGCGCTATTTATAGTTCGGTGTGCTTGTGCTTCAGATCGTTGACCATCTTCACGAAGTCAGCTTTCTCGGCGCAGCCGTTGCACTTCTCGCCCCAGTTGGCAAGTACCTTCTTCAGCTCCTTGATCTTCAGCTTGGCTGGGTTCGACAGATCGATTTCCTTGTCTGCAGTGAGATAATTACATAATAATGATATGGTAAGGAGACGATAGACGATGTGCTAAACAATACTTTAATACATTTGATCAAAGTATTTTGATCAAATCAAGCAACCCGCAATAAAGCAGTAACGCACTTGTATAAATAATTATAAGGTGAAACGAAGAAGAAGCCCTGTAACGAAATAGCACAACGTCATCGTACTCCGTCAGGGGAAACACGAGACATTCAGCAGAATTAGGAGCGTATCGCGACTACAATACGCATAGATTCCCCAAAGAATAGCCCCATCGCATGACACCACAGCGCAGGCACAACCTAATGACACTGCAATAGCATCACTGTAATTAACATGTCACGTCTTATGCATTTGCGTCAGTTAGGGCATTCGTATATGCAAGTTGGCCAGCCTAAGCCACGAAGAAGATTATCTGGTGGGTGATATATATATGCCAAAGATAACTCTGCCCATAGCACACGACCGTGCATACCGTAAGCAAGCTCGCAGATGGCCGAGTTGGTCTTCTTGAGCTTCTCGCAGATACGGGCTGGCGGTAGGTTGTTGTGTAGAGGTACAGACACATCCTTAATCGTCTTAGTTGCACTGGCCTCCAACCCACCGATGAGATAGCACTGTGGCAATGAGGAAGGGGAGGCAATCGCATGAGCACACGATGGTCCGTATATTGAAATTTCATAACTGAGAATACTTAGAGAAATAAGAATAAGAAGTCGCCTGTGATAAGTGAACATCGTAGCGTTGCGAGTATTCGCAAAAACACACTCCAATAAGATGGAATGTGGTGCGGTAAAGGGAAACGCAAATGTACTGAATGCCTGATAGAAACATTTCACTGCTGATGAGCGGAAGCTCGTGTAGAAAATGCCCCTCAAATACGAGTTGTAGTTGATATGCCTATGTGTGAGTTTTAATTGTACCTCAACGAAGGGGTATCGGAAAATCACCCATGTAGACGTTTATGGTGCGTGTACGCAAAAGCGGTTGTATTGCCATCATATACACGCAGAGACCCTGTGCACATATTGATACGCTTATTATGGGACAGTATGAAGCAAAATTTACTCAACCAAGCATACGATGGCTGCCTTTTGATTTTTACATAATAATGCAATCCTAGTAGAAGATCACAACCTTTGGATTTGTCCTCCAAGGTATCGAACGTGACAGAATAAATGCAAAAATATCTTCCCAACCCAGACATTATTCGTGGGTAAGTGCGTGTGTGCAGAGGACAGAGCTAACAGTGATGTATATGAGCTTTGCGCTTTATGCCACTTGAAAGCATCTTGCAACAGATGATATATATACATACAACAAAGCAATATACATTAAATTGAAACTCGTCTTTGAAGTTTGTGTGCAGCAGAGATTTTGAATTTCCATTCATGAATACGTTTGTCAACCCGACTTCGCTCGAGATGGACATCATGCAAGTCACTCCGTCATGTGTAAGTATTCAAATCAAATCGATAAATGGTTGTCGCAGACACTGCAGAGACACGCGCGTGATTTTGTGCATTAATACATTGCATCAAGTAAATGTGTCTTCCGTACGGTTATGCAAAAAGAATGCTGCCCCTTACGGTTATGAACGAGAAGAAAAATGTATAAATATATAAATATATAGATACAAATACAAATACATATATATATATAATATAATATAATACATATATATATGTATATGTATATATTTGATATACATATATATGTATGCGTATATATGTGTCTATATATAATATATATATATATATATATATGTGTGTGTGTGTGTGTGTGCGTTTGTGTGAGTGCGTGTGTGTGTGTATTTGTGTATGTGTGTTTGCTCGCGTCTGTGTGTGTGTGCGTTTGTGTATGTGTGTTTGCGCGCGTTTGTGTGTGTTTGTGTGTGTGAGAGAGAGTAGAGTGTGTGTATGCATATATATATATATATATATATATGTATGTATATATATTTGTATATATACATATACATATACATATACGTATATATTTACGTATATACATACGCAAATATATATATATATATATATATATATATATATATATATATATATATTGTGTGTGTGTGTGTTTGTGTGTTTTATACATATATATATATTGTGTGTGTGTGTTTTATATTTATATATATATATATATATATAGAAGTAGTAGCACCCACTTATGTCGACGAGTAGCATTCTACATAAAATTGACAGGCGAACAATCCAACAATCAACAGTCGACTTACAAATCTTTCTTCCTTGTTTCCATGGGGATGCGCTTCACACCATTCCTTTATGTAGGTTTCGTAACTGTCCACTGTTTTCTTCTGCTCACTTGTAACTTCGGATTTAAGCTTTGTCAAACTTCCGATGCAGACTGCAGTTGATACAATATAGGCAGGGTGTAAGGATTAAGCAAGTCAAAATGATGCTTGAAGCGCTGAATGTAAATCTATAAGACCGACAACTTCTTGGCCAAAATATTCGGGGGAAATGATACATCATATTGCAAAATCAGTAAAAAGTGAATTTGATACCACAGTGGACGCCCATCAAACATCGCTATTTTTGGTCGAGGAATCGAATAATATAATAACTCGCGAGACTTTATGACACAAAATACCCATATAACGATACTGCTAGGTACGAATACCATCACCTATAGCACATACATATACAGTCGTTGTCTTAAAATTCATCCACTCAGACGCTACAAATCCACGCTTGGGCAAGGTTGGGTACGACTGCCAGTACTAGCGCATACAAATAAAGCCGATACATAAAGGTACACGCACTCACCACTAATTCTGACGCGGATATCCACACTCAGACACGGTTAGGTACATGTACTACCACCTATAATATATACATAGGATTTATATCTAGTCAAGCTATTCGCCCCGACGACAGTGGTGGGTGCAGAAGCAGAGCAGCATGCAGCATATTGCACGGATAACAACAGACTATCCTATAATGTACTGACACATCTTTTGCGATCGGTGTGTGGATATAGGTACTCTCGCAGGAAGCTAGGCTTTTGTTGCAAAATCCGTGAAGTATACCTGGTGGAAACAGATTTAACACATTTTCCTGGCGTGTACTGACATATTGTATCACATACCATCACACTCTCCTTCCTTCAGTTTTGCGTCGGCGACGGAGACAAGCAGCAGCACGCACACGGCGACTAACATGCATACAGAACGGCATACAGACATCATACTGTATTATAATAGGGTTGCTGGAGTGTGGATAACGAAGAGAACTAACTATTTGGTGACAAAGTATATGTGATTAGCGCTATAGAGCGCGTTCCATTTATATATGCTACAGTAGACTGAAGAGGGTCCGAAGCCAAACGATCTCTCATAACACTTTGGACTCTATTAATTTTCACTTCTGTTCCGATCTTTGTTTTGAATTGACATTTTTCACCGCAAAAAAAATGTACACGAGAGGATACAAGTGAAAAATACAGTGTCAAATTACAATGGCTTCTGCTGGACATGTTCTCTCGACAGAATTCAGTACAAAAATTGATTTACTACATAGACAAATGTCGCAAATCGAGCGAACCCTGAAAATAATGGTCATCGCTTTCGAACGACTTTTTCTTTCCAAAAATATAATTCACATGGGGATATGGAAAGATCCGATCTATTTACTTCTCCGAATCGAGGCTACATACGATATGATGGTATAAAATCTATTTTCAAGAACTTGTAGTTCTGAGACTTCTGAACTCGAGTTCAGGTCAATAGTGTGCATAACCTTTTGAGTTGTGAGTTGTGAGTTGTGAGTTGTGAGTGTCTACAATGGCGTCTACAATGACTTCTATAGCAGATGCGGTGCCAGATAATGCGAACCAAATGAAGCGTAAACAAGTTAAAGGCGCTGAGAAGGCTGGATCACAGAAAACCCTTAAGATGGAGAACAGTGATTCCGTTACTATTGAGCGACCGGATGAACCTATAGTGGACAGCAGTGGCTATCTATTTGTGAAACTAGACGACTTACCTACCCTCCGACAAAGTATAAGGGACTATCACCAGGCAGAAACACCCCAGCTGAAGGGCACAATTCTGTTATCCCCCGAGGGAGTTAATATCCGTCTATCAGGTAGGACATTTTATACGTGCGAAATCAAGGTCTGTATAATCAGATATACAGTTCATATTTATCTGGATGTGTTGTGTGTGTTAATGGAAAACACTCGTAGATAAGAGATTTTTGTGCTATGAATTTGGATGTCGCCTTCTCAGTGCGATTTCTGCTCCTATATTACAGTTTGTGAAATCAGCCAATGCATTCATATGCCATGATTAAGGGTGTCAGAAGAACTAGACATATTCAAAAGATAATCAGATGCACCTCGGAGTAATACGTAGTTGATTTCGATCGATTATAGATCCTTGAAGTGAACGATCATATATATATATATATGTGTGTGTGTGTGTGTGTGAGAGAGTGTATATATATATATATATATATATATATATGTGTGTGTGTGTGTGTGTGTGTGTGTGTGTGTAGTGTGTATATATATATATATATATATGTATGTAGTTGTAGTTAGTGT
>NW_014040448.1:90350-94980 GCF_001186125.1 Sphaeroforma arctica JP610 | reverse complement strand
TATAGATAGTATATATACTTAGTTATGTATTATTATTATTATATATTATATATATATATATACGTGTGTACAATCTTATATTATATATATATATATGTGTGTGTGTGTGTGTGCGTGTGTGTATGTATGTATATGTATATTATATATATATATAACAGTATATGTGTACATATCTGAAGGAATGCACATGAAATGGTATTATTTTTGTTAAATCACTTACGTATTACATGTATATATCTCTTCTGTGTTTACATGTATGCTACAGGTAACAAAACGTGTATGGGTACCTATCCGTTCTTACCTGTCTTCTTGTATATGTTATATTTTATATACAAACACTCGGACTCTTTGCCGCTAGCCTTGTTTGATGCTATTTATTCAGATACATTCATGGCCTTTTTTATTCTGCTAGATATCTTTGTAGTTGCGCATATCTGCCTCTGTTGCGCAGGTGTCCTGCTTCTTAGTCGCAAAATGATTAGTTACACTACAATGCACTTGTGCGCTGTATTGCGCATTACTCGTTGTGTACCGAATATTGTGTGGCTGAATGCTATTCTGGTTACGCACTTATAGGGTACGCTTCGGATGTGGAGAAAATGAAGCGCTGCTTCGAGACAGTCACCAATAACGCGATCAAAAATGTACATTACAAAGACATGGAAATGACTCGCACAGCCGTTCTGGATACCAAGTTGTCGATAACACGGTTCCTTGTGAAGCTCAAGAAGGAAGTCATCTCGATGGGTGTGGACGAGGTAACGCTGCTGAGTTCATTTTTCTGATGGAGTGTACGCACTGAATGCTTTCGTTGCTCATGTAGTATAATCTGGGGGACTCTCGATGTAGACAATGAGGTGACATTTATGTATCTGCCTGGTATGAAATTTTGTTGTGGGCTGTGTGTAGATTGATTGTTGATCTACTTGTAACTTTCTCCGTAGGCCAATCCCGCCCTTGCACAAACACCAGCCAAACATCTGGAGCCAAAAGAGTTCAAGAAGTGGCTAGATGAAGACAGGGATGTGTTAATTCTGGACACGCGCAACGATTACGAAGTGGTCTTGGGAACGTTCAAAAATGCGAAGCACTTCGATATACACACGTTTAGAGAGTTCCCACAAGCAGTGAAAGAGTCCAAGCTGCTGAAGGATGTGAAGGTATTCAGTTTATCGATATTGTCTGAATGCTTCCATATTGTGCGTGCACGGTGTGCAGGTGTTTTTTCTGTTCACTCGCCTTGTCGTACCTTGTTTCGCTATCACGTACAGTATGGATCGCGGTAGTAATATCTCCGCTAGTTGTTCAGATTAGGATTTTTCTCATATTTGGCGCAGCTGTGAATACAATCGGCTGGCAACAAATAAGGGAGAGGCGCATCTTCACACGTAGCTACTCTATAACTCATGAGTGAGGGTGGCGGTCTAAGGTGTGACCACGTGATGACGCCTGTCGTAATGTTAATCGTCTTTTCTGCTAATGCACCGGTACTCATCTGTGCTTACTTTTTCCATTTTTAGGCAGAGGAGGAGAAAACTGGCAAGAAGAAAGACATGTAAGTGTATCAAATGCATGGAAGTATCATTTGCGCATCTTTTGTGGCATATTTAGTGCGTGTACGTGTGTAGACGCCAGTGCATATTTGTATATCATCGCACACAATTGACCATATGTACATATCATGAAACATGTGTTCTGGTATGGTGGAGCTACTTATAAATATCATTGGAGCACCCGGCAACTTCTTCAATTTTCTTATCTCAAACAATACTATGCGGGTTTCAGTCGACTTTGGATATTTGATGATGCTCATGGATTACCTCCTGGTCTCGCACCTGTGTACTCGCAGTGTTATGTTCTGTACAGGAGGAGTCCGGTGTGAGAAGGCCGCTTTCTGTTTCAAGCAAGCCGGCTTTCACAGTGAAAACTTATACCAACTGAACGGGGGCATTCTGCATTACTTGCAAGAGGTGCTTCCATTGATCAAAGATAATCAAGACAACACAGAAGAACAGGACAAACCGGCGAGTGAAAGTCCGGTCGAGGAATCTACAGCAACCGATGCACAGCCAACAGACACCACGGGAGCGCCACTAGAGATGGACGAGGAAAAGTATAAGCAAATAGAGAAAGAGACCCACTACGAAGGAGAGTGTTTCGTGTTTGACGACCGTGTAAGTGTGCGCGGTGTCGATCTGAAGGTGGCTGGATCGGTGCTGTGTGGATCGTGTTTGCATCCATTCTCCAAGGCTCAGCAACAGACCATGCGCGCTGCTGGGGGCGATATGAAGTGCCCGGGGTGTGAGGTGGAGGATGTGCTCAACATCAGCCGACCAGCGCGATGTTAGATATATAGTGCGACATAGTACCGTCACGTATCAAATAATGCGATTTACTAATCTAGCCCGAGGTCAGCGAAAGTGCGAGCTAATAGCAATAGAATATAGACTTAAGTGCGACATAGTGTCAGTACGATGCTAGCGTGAGTGCGAAATATTTCCAGCCGACACTAGCTTGAGTCAAGCTCGTTGGGTGTTCGTAGCATGTGGAGGTTAAGATAGATTTACAGCCTAGTACATTCTCCTGTGATGCCTGTGGCACACGATAGCCTGTCAGGTCTGAAATTAGCAGGCGAATATACGTATTATCATAAATATAGGCCCTCATATATTTTACCAAGTAATTTTGGCCATACGATTACTTTTAACACGCAGTTTATGCAGGTTGCAGTCGGGTGTATTCCACTGAGCTGTAACCATCCTCGAAAAGGAACCATGCTGAATTGCAAATATACAAGGTAGTATACTTTATTAAAGCAAGATCCACATTCATTGTAAATGCCGTGTCTGTTTACTCGCCGTAGTAGACTACAAACCATACTGAATACAAGCAGGCTAGGATAAAACATCGGCTATCGTCGATCTGGACATGAGTTGACTTGAGGTCGTTGATGGGCTATATTATTTGCTAGGGTTCATTTGCTCGGTAGATACTGGTAGACCGCACATTAGGCGACGAGAGAAGCGACCCTCAGGCTCGCGGAAGGCAATAATAGCACACTGGTCGTCGAATTTAATGACCACCTTCATACCATCAAAGGTATGATATTATTTATCACGAACTCTGTATTGTGTATCCAATCATTGTGCTCCAATCCATATACTGGCTTCAGATGCAACCGACCATTCTCGTGTAGTGTGCGCAGCCCAAACGCATCGTTGCGGTACACCGGCTGCCGCTCCATCGGTACTATGTTGTTGGGGCTATTGCAGGTGTAGAAGCCGAAGATCGTGCTTTCCCAAGGCATGATCTCATGATCTAGGAGTGGATTAGAGAGCGAGGCGTATTGAGACATTCAATCTACTAAGCCCCCACTTTGATTTGTGGAGTGGATGTACGATTGTAGAACTAAAATAGCAATAGAGCAAGGAAACGTGCGAGTCGAGATGGTGCAAAAAAAAAAAGAACCAAACACACCGTCTGGGCCCCCGAAAAAATATGCTTGTTCGAGTCGTATCATATTATGTGCGTATCGGGGAGGTCCTGAATGGTTTCGTTCATTATTCAGATCTGGTAGAAACTCCTGCTTAGTGTAGTATGCTTGCCTCGCCTAAAAGATTTTAGATTCAAAATTACAAAAATTCAGTTTGATACTAAATAAGAACGAGGTTAATACTTGATCCAAGTTATATGCATGAGGAATCCTTAGAAAATGAACTCTGGAGAACAGAATACAAGCCAGGTAACTCCAATCGGCAAGCATATGACCACAGATAGTCAAGTGCAATGAATTTAGCGCGAGATGACAGCCTGACTCTACGATACTAGTCCAAATAAACTATAATGTATGAGATCAGATACAGATATTACCAACTTGGAACAAGAGAAACCATGATACATCCAGGGAACCGCAAATCGATTCTGCCAGAACGGCATGGCGTATCAATGATCGCAGAATGAACACAAAGGCATGAAGTACGAAGCTGAGTATGACAGTTTCGGGCAAAAATGCGTTTGTAGGTCATACGTAGACACTGCAGGTACATAGATCTGCGCGCGCACTTTGGAAAAATTCTCGAGAGCTTTGCAGCGGAGCACTCACAATTGGTCTTTGCCTGTGCCACCATCAATTTGTCAATAAATGCGAGAATCACAGCACATGTGCGTATAGAAATCAATCACACCGCAAACCGGACACTGTACCTTTTAAAATATATGTCCTGTCCGAATATGCGAACACATACATACACCAGTTCTACCATAGTTATGTACACGAAGATAATACAAAGGATGTCTCACCCGAGGGCTCATCACGTCCTTCCACATATTAGCGACTGATAGCGTATTCTGCGCGACCCATGTATAAACCAGCCTCCACATTAGCTTGGGTCCAGTCTGAATGTTCGAGGAAAATATTGCGGCTTTAGGTTTTTATAGTGTAGCATCAGATACGAAGCAAGAAAACATAACAAAAAGAAAATGCGCGAATAGCAATGAAATGAGCGTAGTGCCTCCCATGTGGTCGTCGCTAATAAAATTATACCGGCAATTCACCACTAATCAATTGCGATACAAGGACTTGTATGATTAGTAGACAAACTCATTGATTTTTACACTCAGACTTTATATA
>NW_014040448.1:71954-86843 GCF_001186125.1 Sphaeroforma arctica JP610 | reverse complement strand
TAGTAGTGTGTGTGTGTGTGTGTGTGTGTGTGTGTGTATGTATTTTTTATGTCTGTGTGTACAATTATACAATGTAATATAGAATTGTACAAGCACGTGAACAACTAGTATTACTATTTTTGAAACTGACCTTGAAGTGTTCCCAAGCGTGCTCAGAGTCATGGATGCCATGCATGCAGAAAATTGGTCGATAAGCAGCTACAGACCAGCATAGGGCCAATAGGCAGAATGATAGTCTCATTATAACTATACCTACGCCACATCCTCGACCTCAAGGGTCAACACATCTGCAAGTTACTTCTTGGTGTTAGGGTGTATCATTCGCAAACAATATGTTGCTCGACGAGAGGTATATTATCAAATGTACGTACGTCATTTGTTGTACGTCACAAGGGTCTATAATTTTCCACTCGGCCTCACTCTTTTGCTGTTGTTGGGTTCTACTACACTGGGTCTACGTATCAAATAAAGACATCACGGCGGTATTTAAACATTAACTGTTCTTTTCTCGTTCTTGTTTTACAAAACACTATAACAAACAAGTCTGAATTATATTGTATTGTATCGGACACCAACTACATCTCTTAATATCGCCTTGGACCATACATAGTAGTCAGATATCAGCATGAACTTTATTGCTGCACGGAGTTGTCGTGGCTCATTGCTCCCTTTACAAAATATACCCGTATGTGTTTCAGCAGCGAGCCCCCAAGTTAATAGTATCCGAGGGGTGTTACGTCGCAATAGGAGATGTGCTTCCGCTATCTCTTCTAGCACATACTGTCAGGACCTCGTAAGGTATGACGATCCTTTATACCAGTATGTACTGAAATTTTCCAGTGAGTCGGGCATAAATGTGTATGCTAGTCATTTACACACTGATGTAGTGAATCAGAAGGTCTCATGTATGTTTTCCTGTTTAACTGCACGCCCGACTTCTTCAAGGGATATTTGTACTTGCCTACTACGATTTCAGTGTTGTACTTAGAGAATCAGATACTAAGCGGTATGTTCACTCCTCATCACACGCTGTACTTGTCTCGCATATCGGTTACTTCTAAATATCGTATATGTGATTGTTCTTGATAATTAGAAAGCACGATGCCGAGCACTTTCTGAGCTCATTGTGGCTACCAGCGGATATACGTCAGGCAGTCTTTGCCATCAGAGCCTTTAACATTGAGGTGGCACAGATCCGTGAGGTGACAAGTGAGATACAGATTGCAAGGATTCGATCGCAATGGTGGCGGGATAGTCTAGGCTTTGTGTATGAGGTAAGTCAATATATACGTAAACAACTATGTGCTCGTGGGTAAATTTGGTTTATCACCTGTACATATTCCCTGAGATTGCCATACTGTGTTTTTTCAAAGTTGGTTTAAGGATGTGGTGTTGCTCTCAAGGGATATAGTTCTATACATATGAATTGCGACCAACCAGCCTCTGTTACGGTACTATGTTACTAATAATTGCTCCAGATCGATTAACAATGGTATATTTATTATTCTGCTAGAATGCGAAAGACCCGGGTCATCCCGTGTTGAAGGAACTGGCCAAAGCTGTGCACACGCACCAGCTAAATCGCAGATGGCTCGAGAGACTCATAAGAGAACGCGAAAAGCGTTTCGATGAATCTGGGTTTATGTCTATGGATGAGGTCGAGGATTATAGCGAAGGAATAAATTCCTCACTGTTGTATCTCAGTCTGCAATGTGTAGGTATGTATTGGTAATTGTATGGGAAACCACTCGTCGTTGTGCTATGCACGCGTCAAGAGAAGTTATGCTGTCATATTTTGGTACGCTATCATTGTGTTACTTAGAACGACTTTGCTGGTTTATATTGTATGTCGTTAGCCTTTGTTTAAGAGTACAGGATCCCCCCTCACGCCAGATGTATCGTTCTGCGAGTTCACCGCACAGAGTGTCGAAAGCGTTTTGTACCTCAAATCTCAGCATTATTTAATATCTACATAGGTGTCTCGGATATCCACGCAGATCACGCTGCCAGTCATCTGGGTAAGACAGAGGGAATCATTACTTTGTTGAGGGGTGTTCAATACCACGCTCGGAGGAGGAAAGTATTCCTTCCTATGGATCAGCTTTTGGCGGTATGTGCTCGTGTGTAGAGCTCTTGTTTTTCTACACTTCAATGGAGGGTCTGACAGATTTGCGAACCATCTATGTACAGATAATTGGTATGCTGTGCGATTCTAGTCTGTGTGCGCCACGTTACTTTCACGGTGTTCTATCTTGGTTTCCAAAGTATATTTGCGATTTTTCTCCGTGACCGCTGAATTGTGCTTAGTACAGTCTGCAAGCACACGCCTTTGTGTAGTCGTATACTTTGGTCAGGGCCGTCTGTGATTACACTTTTACTACATAATTTGGAGGTTCATTAAATGAGGGTTTTTTTGTGTATGTTGGCCAAAATTATGTAAGTCACATGCCCTTTGTTAGTCGTAGGTATTGGTCAGGGCCTGCTGTGATTACATAAAACTCTGGCATTTGTTTAATGGGGTTTGTTTGTGTATGTTGGCCATAATCATGCGTGCGGCGATCAAGTTGAACGCAATTGCTACTTTGGCTATGCTTAGCGTTGTTATGGTCCATGCAGCGATTTATACTCCGTGTTATTGCATATTTATTTTAGTTTTTTAAAATGCCGCAACCGCCGTGCGCATCAGTGATTCTATCTATATTGATTAAATTTTGCTTTATAATGGTTGTCAATTCAGGCAGGAGTGAGTCAAGAAGAAGTCATCAGGCAACAAAACGAAGCTGCCATCACAGAGGTAGCATATACAATATCTTCACAGGCTAATTCACACCTGGAAATGGCTCGTGAGCATACGAACGATGTGGCGCCTAGGGCTAAGCGGGTTCTTCTTCCGGCTGTAAGTCATGTGCTGTACTGCTTGCTTTCAGATCTTTCTGGTGCAGAAGGCTAGTTGTGTCGTTACATATTACGAACTATATATTGTTGTAATGATTTATCGAGAAAAAAATGTTTTAGCAAATTAGGCCAATATTTGCTAGATGTGTATTGCATCTCCAGTACTCATGGTTTGCTTGTGCTTGATTAAGAGTCTCGCCATATCTATCATTTATCAGGAAGGTGAGTCTGATCAAGCAAGCACATGGGGCTTAGTAGTAATGTTTATAAGTTTGCGATTCAACTATTTGATCATATCATCCTTCCACCGAAATTTTCGCTACTCTGTGATTCTTCCTTCGCGTGTGAAAGTTGGAATCGTGTTACATATGTTTCATGTGTGCGTTGAGATGCGTTTCTGGAGCAATGATATTATTTTTTGATTGCCTGCACCTGAGGTCAACCTTTTCCATCCTTAGCCACTCACATTATTATATGTTTAGGAATAATAATTCTTAGTTTAAAGTCTGGAGGGTGCGGTTGTGTTGGCGTTTATGACCATGCATACGTGTGCGTATCGTTTGCCTGTGTTTGGGAGTTTTATATTCCTTGCTAGAATGTTTGTATTCCAGATTTGTATCTGCCTCTTCGCAGCATGCACTACTTCTGAGCGCCCGGGATATCCGTCTCCTCCGATTACTTATCCATCAATCTGCTACAAGTTATTTTCATTCACCATTATCATGTTTGTGGTTGCAAATACCTGTAGGTGGCCGCGGACATGTTCCTTACTCGGTTACAAAAGGAGCACTTCAATTTGTACTCCAAAACGCTGGATGCGCCACATGCGAGTCTACCATTCCGCCTTCTATCTAAAGCCTGGTCAAGGGCGTATTGAGCAATAAATTCGTATAAATTGATCATTCTCCTTTCTATTCCGTATCATATAACAATCAAACATTCAAGCTTTGACTACTAACCTACAAACGTATTGCAAATCCCAATTTCATACACATTTATCGTCACTACGATATAAGTGAAACCGACTAAAAGTAGCCAAAACAGGATTACCCCCATGTAGGACATTGCTTCCAGACTGCGTCCCACAGCTTGTATTGTCTTTTTTAACTCTGGAATCGTTCGTCTGTCGCAGCCTCCCATACTCCTTGTGTCCAGTTTTTAATTCAAATTAGAGTGATGGATTTATAGAAGTCATGAAAAGATCGGCTTTCATGCTTTGACATTTCTGTCGTATCTTTAAACAACGACGAGTCGATACATGATGAAAAAATGACATGGTGGACGCAGAAGATTGCGTAAAGAAGTAAACGATATACTCCAGCCGTTGGATTTGTGTGGATTTTCTACCAATGGTAGACGCAGAAGATTATGTAACGACGTAAGTGCTATACTCGAGCCGTTGAAGTTGTGGGTATTTTCTACCTTGAGGAAACGGACCCAACTTCATTGAGTTTTGTGTCTGGACCGCTGATCCGCTCGTAGTCAAAGCGCCGAGAGAGAACCCCAATTTATCTTTTTTTTGGGAGGTATTTTGCGTGCGCTTCGGTCGTGATCATCGAAGATCAGCTGCAAACCCAACATTGACCGCCGAGTATGTTGAAATAGTTACATGCCCTCTGCGGTTCAAATGTCTTTTGTCTGCACTGTTTGTGACTACATCAGGAAAGCGAAACATACAAGGTTTCTATAAGTACTTGAAAATCTGCAGAATAATCTTGGTACAATATTCCTAAAGCACGAAGCTAGTATTCATACTTTTCACCTCGGCGCTCTTAATTTGAGGCTAACGTAAATTTATCCCGTCGATAGGCAATCAACCCATAGTTTACTTTCAGGTTTGTTAGCATTGTATAATGGTTTATTACATGTGGTCAGATCTCTTAACCATTTCAATTTAGTCATTTCGGTGCGGAGGTCAACCAGCAATATCGACTATCTTGAGATGTGTGAGTAAATTCTGAGAATGTGGGGCGATGACCGGGTTGAGCATCTACCTTCCAATGACGGGCAACTGATACGCTGAACTTAATGAAGACAACCTCTACCTTTAGTTGTAAACTTTTTTTCCGTAAAAACATACAGTGCACTCTCATGGGCGTGGGTGATCAGACATTAGCTCCGCGTTTCGACCACCAGACACATTTCAACCAATTTTGATGAAGGAATAACGCACTTCTTCCGTCACAAGCATGCCTGTACGTACCTTGACTATTACTATCACAAACAAAGTGCCCTATGATGCATAAAACCGACTTGTCCGTGTTCAAGTCTCCTTTAGAGAAATTATTGCTTGCGCGGATGTTAAGAGTCGACGCTGATTTGAACTTGTGCGTTTCAATGGAAAACATTTACAGCATAGTAAATACTCCTTTTGCACGAAAGAACAAGTCTCACAGAGTCTTTAAACATGATGTTTTGGAATATGTGCAGTGTTTGCTATTTTGACGGTTGCTTAAACTTGGATCAAGTATCTAATATCGAATCTGTACATAATGTCGAAGATAATACAGCGAATAATGTCTAGAAAAAACATCGATATCAAATGCAAGTGGAAAACAGACTTCAGTAATGTTCATCAGTAATATTTGAAAGCTGTTATTATATTTTCAAGGTGGCTAATAATAGTATGACGTTTACACAAGGGGATCGTTTAAATAAGCACCAAACACCATATCCCATCATTGGATGTTCCAGTGTTTCATCTATTGGCTCTGATTAGGGGTATCCGCGCCACTTCACGCATACTAATTCGATACTGGTAGAATATGCGAGGAGTTGAGCGACACAGATAATCCACTTTTATTCCATAATAGAGACGTTTGCCCTGATCGAGGATTCAATACGTTGGCCAGGTATTGCAACAGAGCTTGGCTTGACTTCTGTACTAGCTAATAACGACAGTAATATACTCTCTCTCACAAAATCTACGCGTAGTCAAGTACGAACGGTACGTTGAAGTGTGTATAGAAACGACATCAGCTAGTAGAGACATTGCTAGCTGAGACTTAACTTGTAGGCTGTTACGTCTGGAAAAATACCACACAGAGCGTGAAATGCCGCTGTTCCCTCCCGGTCACCGATTAACGTATGAAGTTTGAGTTTGCAAACGTCGCGGAGGGGGAGCACTATATGCACAAAGTTTGCTAAGGGTCCTTGAAGGAGATTGGCTAGGCCGAGTGCTGAAGAAATTTTATTATACCGCTGTGTTTATCGTCAGTCGAGTAAATTGGCTTGTTTCTCGAAGTCGATGTCAATATCTCGTGCTGATACCTTCTTACCCAAGATCATAAGATCAGCGATGGCAAAGTGACACTTCGCTGGGTTGAGCTTAAATTGTGATAGGGCAGACGTCTGTTGATCACATATTGAACTGTAGATATATGTTCGTCGTGGTCCTCACTTGCAATCACTATGTTGTCAACATCGCGGTGTGCCGGGAGACTATCGAGTATCGTGTTCAACGTGCGTTGAAACTATTGCGTCAACGCATGGAGGCAGAACGCTTCGGAAGTGGAGTATTTGTGCCGGTCGTGTGTAAAGCTGAAAAGGTACTGTGAATTTGGATGTATCGAAAGCTTATGATATGCTGCCGATACCAAATGCAGTGTAGTACTTTCTGCTCTTTAGTCGTGGTATGATCTCATTCACCTTAGGTATAAGGAGTTGATCGCCGGGAATCGATGTACTGACCTTTCATCCAGACATACACGTACCGTCTTAAACGTACATTCGCTGTCGAACGTCGGCACTGCTAGCAATGAAATGTTTACTGTAGTAGAGGTAGTTCTCTTCGCTATGATGGAATCTTGTAACTGTTTCTATACTAGATTGTCCATGTATGGGAGCCATCTATCCGAGACAAAGTTCCTTGTTACTGTTGCACGCCCATCGCCTGCTTAGCTATCCTGTGGTGGAAGTGGTTGGGGAGGCGCGCCTGTTGCCCGATAGTTATGGCAACGATATATATGGTGGATCCTAGGTGGTGCCTGTGTTTGGCAGCATATGCTCTTGGATGTTAGTTGAATGTGTGGACATAGGTGGACGCTGGTACCATATTGCTATTGCTTATGAACTGGTTGTGGATTGGATGCCTGGTAGACCCAACTGTTCGGACACAATCCTGGTCATGCGCACGTCGGTTGGCTAAGCGTGCCATAGTTCAAACTTGTGCTTCTTGTCCATCTGGGCTGAATAATTACCACAACTTGTGTGTATGTATACTTGTTCACCGTGTACCATCATCTCTCTCCGAATCTACTTCTCTATACTTCCTTCTTGACACCTTTCTCATCAAACGACTCGTGATTATGTGCTTTGCGGTATCCACAACACAACATTGCATGTCTGCTAACATACCATGGTGTCTACTGCCATGTGCATGTACGTAGAAAGGACTTTTCCTACCGTGATGTATACCTTGAAATATTTTACTAGACTCGTTGCAAATGCCCTTACGCCCAACACTGTAACCACATCACCCCATACTGTAAATACAAACACACCAATTTATGGCCAGCTTTTATCCATCAGTCACAACATCAAGTGTAGGTTAAGACTTCTTACAATGATTACATCCACTGTATATATAGTTTTATAATATACCTCTATGGGTGTCGTAAGCTCGGCGCTCGAAGTAAACTCATACGTTAATAAGCATCTCTGTATCGGTGACTATCTACTTGTTATACACCAAATCATATATGTTACACATTTGTTCTTTCATACTTACGACCCATCATTTATCATTTCATTGACGCTCTCATAGCTGTTCTATAACGGCGTATGTGTTTATATTTTTTGCCATGTCCTATCTTTGATCTGAACCTTAAAATTCACACTCAACCATAACTGAGCTGTTCTATAATGGCGTACGTGTTCATATATCTGCCATGTCTTGTTACCAATCGCGTATATATGTCGGGTCGTACAATTTGTACCCCCTGACAGGTCGTATTTTCGCTCATTGCCTAAACATTCAACTATTCTTGTATACGTATCATCGTGACGAATAACGTACCTGAATCACGAATTAGTAGCTCGGACTAGAGACGATCCGTCTAAGTCTATGTCGTAATTTCTCATTGATCCGTCGATTATGCGGTCCGTTGTGTGGCCGGTGATCAATTTCATCGAAGTACTTCGGTCGTTGATGCGCTGGATCGCCATGTCGCGCCTACTGTCCGGTAACAACACCAGCATAGTTGTGCTCGCAATACTGCTTTCGAAACCACTATCGGATTCTTCTTCTATCTGCTCATGTTCACAGTTTATTCTTGAAACCCCCATGATGAGTTAAGACCATACCCACGAGTTTATTGCTTGTGCATTAAACAAGATTATGAAATCCATGTCTCAGTAGTCGGACCTAACGTCTCGCTCACAAACAAAATATTTCCAACTGGGCGTATTCAATAAAAATCACCAACTTCTATAAGCTAATTTAAATGTTTCAAATAACTCTTGAGATAAATATTTTGATTAAACACCTGAGTCGTAAAAATCATTAAATAAAATATGCTAGTCTCGATCCCTAAACCTGACCGGAAACAAAGTTTACGCGATTGTGGGGGCAAGATCAAGTAAGATGACTGAGAGCCAGATAAGTTTTCCGCCGGTGTATGTAATTTCGTGACACATCGCTGATGTTTTTTACGTCTACAGTACGAGTGTGTTTAAGTGATTTGCACGTTTGCCCTGAGGAATTTAGGGTTTATTTCACAGAATTACATTCCATTTCACGCAGGCCTTGTTGAGTATCGTTTTTTTCTGCGGGAGCATTGCTCCGACCTATTCTTCAACTATACCCAGAAGATGCAGAGCAATGTAATCGTCAACGAAGCGCCATGCTGTGTGACCTGTGTCTGCAAATCCGAAGTCTAGAGGCCAGTCTATGTGTTCGTAGTTGACCAAAACTCCACAAGCTTCGAAAACATTCGACCCGAGGAAGCCGATAGAAGGTGGTAGTTTGCTATGTGCGGGGTGCCTTAAGCTACATTTATCTCCATGCCTGTAGCGACACGAGACGGTTGCATATCCCACTGTTTAGGTTGCATTTTATTTTTTGTTGCTTGCACTTGGTAGGTGCTCACTGTTGCGTTCCTTGCAATTTACGTGTGCGGTTTTGGGTGTGAGTCCAGTGCAGTAGGCATGCTCGCTTTTGCATTACATGCAGCATACGTTATTGCGATTGAATGTGCTTATGCCAGCGCTCATTTCGAGTTTTACGTCATAGACTTCGCTGAAGTGTATATGGTATTCGTAGTAACCAAGAGTGAGGCGATGGTCCCGACCAAAGATTGTGTATCTGTGATGGTCTAAAATGTGGCTAGATAAGGGCGACACTTCAAGAGATGTCCGTTTGCTCAAGACATCCATGATTGTCTTAAATGAGGGGGGTTTTTAATGGGTACGTTGTAGGTGTGCAGGTCCTCCTTTGCTAACTCGGAGGACCTGCTTGATTTCATACAAAGGGATCAGAGTACCTGATTTCTTTCTCCTTGACTTGTCACGGCTGTGCGGGTGGTACTCGTATAGTTCTTTTTCTTCCGTCTTCGGTGTCGTGGCAAAGACCTGGTTAGCGTCTAAAGCCTGTATCTCCATGCTTGAAGGTCACAACGATTGGTGAGTTCTATGCACCGTTTGTGGCTGTTAGTGATCTCCTCTTTGAGAAGGGTTACTAAGGCGGGCATATCATTGTCTGGTCGATAGTTGCGATGGGGGATGTAGATGGGCTGGTGTTGGGTTTGTCCGGTAATGGTGTCGCTTACAGTTTCGCTGATAGGCTCGAGAGCTTCGTTCGCATGGGTAAGAGGCGTATGTGTCCTCTGAGGTCTCAGCAGTGGCAGCGCTGAAACATATATTAGTAGCGCGACGAGGGGGGGATGTAGGAGGTTCTGTCGCGTCAGCTGGGGTGTCGTTGGGTGCACGTTTGTTTACGTGTATCTGGCTGTGGGTCTTGAGGGTACTTGGGTGGCTATTCGAGACAATCTGAGTGGAACTGGTGGCAGAAAACTGAGTGGACTGCCTGCTTAAGTAGTCAGTCCCCCGCTGTACGTGCCTGTAAAATATTTTACTGTGACTATTCGTTGTGGATTTTCTGTCAATCAGTTCCCGTCAACAATTTTTTATACGAAAAGCTTATCCTCAGTTTAACTGGGAGTTGGCTCGAGAGCTTCGTCCGCATGGATAGAGCGTATGTGTCCCCTGAGGTATCAGTAGTGGCAGCGCTGAAACTTATCTCAGTAGCGCGACTAGGGCGGGATGTAGGAGGTTCTGTCGCGTGAAATGGGGTGTCGTTGGGAGCACGTTTGTTTACAGGTATCTGGCTGTGGACAATCTGAGTGGAACTGGTGGCAGAAAACTGAGTGGAACTGGTGGTAGAAAACTAGAGTGGAACTGGTGGCAGAAAGCTGAGTGGAACTGGTGGCAGAAAACTGAGTGGAACTGGTGGCAGAAAACTGAGTGGAACTGGTGGCAGAAAACTGAGTGGAACTGGTGGCAGAAAAATGAGTGGAACTGGTGGCAGGAAACTGAGTGGAACTGGTGGCAGAAAACTGAGTGGACTGCCTGCTCAAGTAGTCAGTCCCACGCTGTTCGTGCCTGTAAAACGTTATACTGTGACTGTTCATTGGGGATTTTCTGTCAATCAGTTCCCGTCAGCATTTTTTTTCACGAAAAACTTATCCTCAGTTTAACTGTGAGTTTTGAAATACACTCACATGCTGAGAGTACTATAAATACGATGAAAAAACTAATGTATACGTTTATGAATGAAATTTGACGTACTTTCGAATCGTTTAATTAATGTACTGAATATCAATGAAGAAAAACGTATTATATATACGCTTTATTATATTCAGTATCTGTCGTACCGCAGTATATACCATAAAAATGCATTCTTATTGAAAGCATTCTATTTTATATGTTCAGAATAAACGTACACATAGACCGATAAATTTTATATACTGAATATGAAGAAAAACAATTGCAACGTGATATATATACGTTTCATCATATTAAGTCTCTACCATATTCTGTACAAAAATACTTATCGTGAAGAAGTCAATGGAGAACTCGTTTTTATAGAAAGATGACATTCCACGTATCAAGGCTAACCAAGTTTTCCAGTTTTGTTTAGAGCCTGAACCATGGTCCTTCCACAAGTTATATACAAACAGGGGTGACTCATACAAAGGCCCTCTCACACTCCAGACGGGGCAAACGTTGACAAGTGATACTCCAAACTAAATACCAACTCAATCGCTGACCAAGAACAAATTTTGGCTCACATGTTGGATTTCACGATCCAATCTCAGCTGAAATTTCCGACATTATATTGCAACGAAACTCAGAACTTCTTCATGTATCTTGTACTTGCCCGGACAATGCTGGCAAGCAATTTTCTTGCTGATTATCAGGAAGGTAGGTCTTACCTACCATAAGGTTTTTAGAGAGTTGTTCGTACGAGGTCATTGATTCCCCCAACCAAGGTTTTCTCACCGATTCTCCATAGGTGCTACTATATTAATACAATAATATGGTCACATATCACACAAGTGATGGAAATCAATCAATCGTCACTATTTTTGTGGATTTGAACGGAACGATGATGGGCACATGTGTGTGTGGGCAAACAAACACACTCAACTCAAGGAACAGGCCGAACACCATAAATTTTTGCCAACGATGATTTTATTGTGGATATATCTTTTTTAAGTGATATCTCCATTGATGATCAAGCAATATCTGGTTGGTCACGGTACCAGATTCACGCCCAAACCCCATACGTGCCTGCAAACATATGAAATATAGGCGACGACTAAGCCCGACTATCGTACTGAATTGAAGTTAAGGTTACTTCAGCTCGCCCCTCTCGTCAAGCCAAAGATGCAATATCTCCAACTGAGACTGCCATCTAGCAGCTTCTCAAACATATCAGGATCTTGAAGGGCTCAGCTTTTAACCAGTTTCGACGCATCAATTAAGAGCGCTTACAACTTTCTCGAAGGATACGACCTAGTTAGCTATTCAACAGAATAAATTCTCGACACTTGCTACGATCGTGAAGCCGACAAGAATTTCTTTTATATTCCAGGTTAACACTGGTTGAAGCCGAGGAACACTGATTGAAGCCGAGACATTGGTTGAAGCCGAGAACAATGAAATAGCACACCAACAACCATAGTACATAGTAAAATGTATGACTGACGCGCAAATAACCGAAGAGCTGAACCTGTATAGCCACAAACTGACATACACCCCGGAAAGAAATTTGAGCCGATCTACTCGAGGTAACAAAATTTAAAAGCCTCAAAACAACACTTTCAAGAACACATTCTACGATAGAATAGTTAAAACATATCAAGATATTTGTGTAGGAAATACCCTAAATGTACATGGCCTTCATGGGAAAGCCACTAAAGGTACATACGAATTTACGGGTACGTTTTCTGATTACCAAATCAAATTCGCTGAATGTGATTTTCATTTGCCTTCTCAAATTTATTTCAAACAAAGTTTTAAAGTACATTTAGGGACTTTTCATGTACATTTAGCGACTTTCCAGTGCTGTAAAATTTTGATGACACCATGACGTGATGCTTCAATTCCATGATGAATGAGTACACCTGGATGATCTACCGTACCATATAAACGCGAAAAATAAATGAAGGAAGCATATATAATAAGACAACGGGTCAGACCCTTACGAAGATATGACAGAGTCAGCGACAGAAACAAATTTAGGTGCTTTTATTTTGATCTTGACCAAGATAATGAAGGAATTGAGTTAGAATATTGCGATACATATTTTAATTAGAATCAGCTTTATTAAATGTATTTAGATATATATGTATTTCATATTACAAACATCTTTGTTTTGTGCCTTTTAGATAGCTATTTTCCTTTAGGGATCTTCAGATTTCAAGTGAGAGTTTTGACACTTACTAGTTGGCTGCTATATTGTTATTCAGGCCGTGATCGGTGTCGTTAATATCGTCAGAGCCTAGTTCTGCAGCATTCCTTGAAGCTGTGGCTCACTTGATTGCAAGCAGTTGTTCAAGTTTATAAAGTGCATATTCATAAAGTAGTTGGCAAATGCATACCAATCCGCTCGTGCATCAAACACAAAACCTAAACGACCTGCATATTTCTTAAAGTGGTTACTAAGTTGGGTAAAATATAAACTATCTACTATTGGCAGATATTCTCATAGCTCTTAAGCGCTGGATCAAATTGTCTACGGACAACTATTAAATAGTTATAAACACGAAATAAATTCCCGATTGCGGTAAAGAGGGACCTTATATAAAGGAAGGATGTAAACTCTCCAGACAGGGGTTTTTATATACTTTCGTTGACAACAAAGTCATAGAGAGAGTAAACCGGAATCATAAGCTAACTTATTCGAGTTAATTGAGACTTTTTGCATTTTGTTTTGTAAAATATATGTCGCTAGTTTATGTCGTCTTGTATTAGAGTCTAACTCTATATTTCTAAGCCTATAGGACCGTCGCCTGTTTACAAATCTTCTACGAGATTAATACGTGTACATCTGCGCATGATGTGCTCTCTCTATCCTTAGTTTTGAGAGACTCGCTTCTGCAACTCACCAACGAGGACTGGCTTGATCTGACAATGGTACCAGGTGGCCGGAGTGGGACTATGGAAAAAAAAAGATGAGCGCTGCAAACCACTTAGCTACCGTCAAGAAAGCTTTGGAGAAACTGGGTTTAGCTGTAATGCTTGGTAGCAAAACTACACACCTTTGCAGAGGTCTAACTTGCGCTGCAATACTAGATGGTGCGAGCGGGAATGGGGTAAAATGTTAAGGGAAATGGACATTAGATGTTATTAGCTACACATGAATTGAAGGATTTAGCGCTCAAAACTATGACTGCCCTTTCTGGTACTCAGGCATCACGCACGAGTATACTCTATTTATTCAGAAGAGACGATGGAAATAAAATATGCTAGAGCCACTAAAATTAAGCCGAGGTGTTTATTACTATAAGATGTAAACATTATATTCTACTCAAATACATCTATACACCATATGATTACACTTTATTTTCAGGTTTGGCAACATTATACAGATAGACGTCATTTATCTACAGAATTGATAGCCTCTTCCTTTTCGTGGAGGGAATGATAGACTATGCTCGAACAAAACAGACAGGTACTGTTATCGATGGAATACAGTTTAGAAAACTACTGAAAAGATTCCGGGAAACTACGTCGAAGGATCTAACGTTTATATAAAGAGAGTATCCTAGTACGTGTGATATAATTTAAAGATATGTCGAGCTTGCTGAATTGTTCATAGTTGTTATACGGAAGTATATGCTTTTGCACAATCCTATCCTATTTGCCCTATTTCACTGTATATACAGACTTGCAGGTATTGGCGCATAAGGTGTTTCAATGTACAGACCGGAACAGATGGGCCGTAAAACATATCATCAATTTTATTTGACGTAGAATCTGATCGTCGCCTACAAGACTATTCTTAATACGATTGCAATGTGGGGTGAATATACTACAGGAGAAAACTACTATAAATCAAGCATTTCTCCATCCTGAATGCATAGGTGTATCATTGTTTCCGTCCCATTAACAAATTACAAGAGGGTACAAGGCCAAACAGAAGAAGGTTTTACTGTAGATATAGATACTGACTGCATTTAGAAGGTACGTGCAGAACCCACAGGAAAGTTGATAGTCAATGCAACAACCTGGACTAATTTAGGCGAATACGCTCGAGAATTGATGATCTAAAATAACTTCGCGCCTTTATTTCCCGATTTCAACCAGAACATATCCATGTAACCGGTACAGAGCCAAAAACAAGACGTAGAGCACAACCAGAGAGTAGACGACGAGGAAATCACAATTTTGGAGTTTCAGTCTAACAGTCTGAACCATCTATATACTTCAATGTACATCCGCCAGGTGATAACAAACGTGTATTTATATACCTATAAATCCAGGTAATTA
>NW_014040448.1:45294-71934 GCF_001186125.1 Sphaeroforma arctica JP610 | reverse complement strand
AGCTCCACCGCCGCCCTTGGACATAGGAAAAAATAGTAACGTCGGTTACATTTGAAATTATCGAGTATTTGCTGAGTATTTCCATATTAACCGTTGGCAAATGCGCGAGCTAGCATAAAACTATCCATGAGTCGTCTCAAAATAGGCACAAGAAATTTCGTTGGACCATCACTTTTAAACGTTTCTATTGGGTCCCATATATCGTGATGTTGACACTTTTGTATTGTCTTTTGACTGTTGTTGTGTATAATATGTATATGTGTGCACAGAAACACCATAACGCTCCGTCCGTTTGTACATATCTTGATACAATGAAAAACCGGGTGTATGTGAACTATGATTATCTCCTGCAAATTTCAGCTCCACCGCCGCCCTTGGACATAGGAAATACTGTTAAGCACTTCGTCGACAGCGGCGTATATAGCTCAAGTGATCACGATGCAATAAACAACCGAAAGTATTTTCTGTATCTCGCCCCTTGGATAACGAAGCTGATTCACCTCCTACATTGAAGATATCACGCTCAATAATGTATCACTATAAAGCAAGTAGTAACAAAAGCTATTACACCGCAACAAGCGGTCAATGAACAGACTGTAGCATAAATGGGTCCTACAATACATCAAAACACCAAGATGAGAAAGCAGATGCGAAACTAGATATAGAGAAGACAACAAAGTGCGAGTGGACGGTATTGCACCCCGTAGTCTGGTTCACAAATAATAGCCAGTGCGATTATCTGGCCAATTCTGTACTACAGACGAATATAGAATATAAACGACATCGTAATATTGCTAGTTGTGCTAATAAGTCGTATATAAAATACACCCCTACACCCGTAGAAGGTAAGATTATCTGTGCCAATTCGGTAATAAGGACGAATATATAATATTAAAGACATCGTAATGCTGCTATTTGTGCTAACGAGTCGTATATAAAATACACTCCCTACATCCATATACGCAGAGCTGGCGTTGTTTATAGTTTACGACATTTTTTATTTTTCATTTCCCCCCCACAGGGGGTATACGAGTTACCGGACGCGTATGTGTATCGAATTTTTACCAGACGTATTTTTAATATTGGAGTGAAAATTATGATTCTCATGTTTGATGATACAAACCAATGAAAAAGAAGCTTGGTCGGAACCAATGAAAGATTAGCTTGGTCGAGGTGATGAATAACAATATGAAAACATGTAGGAAATGTTGGACTGAAATGTTGAATTCAAAAGACAAAACACGAGACAACAAAACACCAAACAACAAAAACCATTCCATTTCAATACATGTATATGAACGTGAGTAAGTGTGTTCTTTCAGTACGTGTATTAATGTATTTATGTGGAAAATGACATTGTCTGATATAACAAACGTGGCTGATAAACGGCGATCAGGTGGTAGAAGACGGTCGTGTAATATCGAAATAACAAACAATGAACCAATTGGTCAAGAAAATAATGTAGCTAGGATTGACAGCTTGCCATCGCAACCTCGGACAAGCACGTCAACGTCACAGACTGTAAGCGCAAGACGGCGATCGGGTGGTCAAAAACGGTCGTCTAGTGTTAGATTAATGCCATCACAGCTAATTCAATCTAGTTGTCCGTCGCAACAAAGTATAGCTAAACCCTAAAACCCTAATATGCCAAGAAGGTCGAACACTATACGAGCAATAAATGGTAGTTTTCAAAACAGTCAGCGAATACAGCAACCAGATTTCAGTCTCACCTCAGCTGAACAGCACCAGGATGCCTCCTTAGATACGATAATGAGCACTGACGGTGGTTTTACTGACGCTACTGCTCTCATGTTTATTTTGCGATTATATGGAATAGCTGGCAGTACAGATATAGTGTTATCAACAGAACACCCAAACAGCTTAAAAACAGAAATTCATTGCCTGCAATGGATTCACCTTTGAAACTGGAACCGGAGGAATTGGCGAGTTCAATAGAAGATGCTCAAATTATACGTGATTATGCAATTCGTAGATTCGAAATTGCATCTGAGACATTCAGTATCGGTACCTGTGAATGCTGTTCAACATATAAACCTATAACTGGTGTGTTCATGGACAAACATGACGAAAATTTTCATGTGTCTTTTGGGACGAAGAAGAAGTTTGTATACTCTGATTCTCGTACGGGTAGGTACGTTTACTTATTTAAGGCTAAAGCGGCATCTGGGCAGCAGCGAAATATAGACGGTAATCCGGTTGTTGATGGCGGCGGAAATCTTGTTAGTGTTTTTACTCTAATAAAAAATTTATGCAAGAAATGCTTTGCTAGCATAAGAAAAGTCGATAAGTTTGGAAATAGCTTACAACCTCTTTTTAGCATAAGCAACAACTTCTCACATGGCGTTCCAATTCCACACTGCATCAAAGCTTTGACGTATGCGGAGGAAGCACTCATAAGTCCAATCCAGCCTGCAATGGCCGCTAGAACTCTTGACTGGGGCTAAAGGCCATACGTCATATATTGATCGAAGTGATACAATCCAGCAAATAGCAACTAATTTACCTAGACGTGCTGAAGAAGTTGAGTTCATCGCACTTAAACGACAAACTGGTGAAAATACAGTAAAATACAGATATCTCAGATGTCGGAAATTGTATGTATTAAGAACTTTGAGATGGCTAATAGAGAATAGTCCAGCATTCGAGGACGTGATAATCTCACACGAAAATCTTTTGCTATTGCCTGATGATGGTCAACTCAATGTAAGAACTGTCGATGAGGACGGACTAGAGAATATTATTTCGGATGATGGACCTGCTCCAGGGCAATTGTGAGATGAGGAAAATGATAATGGGCTAGACTGACGAAGGTAATATTAGGGAAATAGAAATGTCAGGGATAGAGACTAGGAATGCCGGAGTAGCCTCTGGATTCGCACAGCGGTACAACACAAGTTTAAATGAGCAACTGGGTTTGCCTGAACCAGATAATGCTCATACTGTGCATTAGCGATTTGCAACAGAATACTTGGATATAAAAAAGATAGCATATTTCGAAGGCAAGGCTTGGCCTTGTATTTTCATGCCAGAGAAGTACACATCACCTGAGGAAATAGCATACAACGACATCCCTGGCGGTCTAGAAAGACGTGCACCACGAGAAACGCGCCCAAACGTTTTGAATGGAGTGCATATTTTATCAATGCACCTGATGGTCGATATGAAAGGCACTCGACTTTTTAGTTCTCGTATGGGAAGTTCAGTACATTGTGTCAAACAACTTGGAGCGGACACACCGGCTACTCTTAGTGATTTGCGTACTATATTGCACAAGGAGCGTGGTACCGACACACCAGACTATGGAAATACAGTAAGCAATGAACGGACAACAGGAGGACCGAATAACGGTGGGTTTCAAGGTCACACTATCGGCTCACTGGCCTTTTTAAGTTCACGGGACATGGTATAGGCGTTAAAGGAATTGCACAATATTGGTGGGCTCGGAGGCAGGAAGTAGAAGCAATGGTCAAGCACTTATTTAAAACAAAAGAAGAAACGCTACTTGTATTCACGTCCGCTACCATGGCTGAATATCATTGGCGTAATCTACATACGTGTCTGGCTGCATTGCTACGTAAGTGGGGTCGTGATAAAGAAGCTGATAAATTGACCCAGAACTGGAAATAGCAGGAGCTCGGCGAGTTCATCGAATTCTTCAGGATTACCCTCAAGTATTGAATAGATACTTTGTACTTCGATGCAAAACCTAGTTCAAGATAGTACTAAACGAGGGTCTAGGCATAAACGACTGGTGGGCACGATACGAGTTTGCTAAAAGTAGAGGGGCAATCCACCTTCTCGTATTGCTTATGAAAATAAGTTCTTGTTCAGTTCTACATACTTTATTAGACGAAACACTTCGCATATGTAAGATGACGCATGACGATGATGAAACTGACAAACAAACACAGGATTATATAGAAATGATCTAATGTAGACTAAAACAGTTGGAGGCGAGAGCAGCGAAGGAGATTAATGGCACTCTTCCCCATGTACTAACTGAGATCAGCGCTCTTCATCCATCAGGACGTAAACGTTCCCATCCAGATGCTGAATGCCTCACCGAGTTCTATAAGAATCTTGTTAAGGTTGCCTGTACGGAATTATGTGTTGACGAAGAAAACGACAGAGAGAGAGAGAGATTACAAAAGCTAGCTCGTAAAATCGTACGTGGCAATGAAGACGTACATGAGACGGAAGTGAGAAATGTAAACGAGTGGCCAGGGCATGAAGGAATTGCAGAAAAACTAAGTGCTGAGTGTTTATGGAGAAGAGGTTTTGATGTCTGCGGACATTGAGAAGCAAAGACATCGAATTAATGTTATCAATCGCACGTCGCTGCACACATGTAGTTCATATTATTTGCGAAAGACAGGCACGATCAAAAATGAGGACGGTATACTTGAGGACAGATTGGAGTGTAGAATGAATTCTGGTGTGCAGAACAAACATGTCGCTGCGAGAAGCGACGGGAAGAAAGTATCAAAATACCCGTACCTAGATACACGACGTGGCGTAACTGTGCTCGAATGCGAACGTGATCACCCTCGCGCAGTCCAAGGTGCAAGAGAATTGACTTATGCATGGGCAGGTAATTATGATACTCAGTTAATATTGGGCATGCGGAATAATGTTGCAACTGATTTGGGTATGCCTATAAGACAGTGGTGTGTAATGATAGACCGCGAGAAAGAAAAATATGGTGGTCAGGTACTGGAAAAAAATACCTGAGGCAAAATGGGAAGCAGCGCAAGCCAGTGAAACTCCCGAACAGCGCACGGAGAGGCTTGCCAGAAATGTGTTTCATGCACGATGACACTTCCAGCGTACACGTATGTATGATAATAGAGATGCGTATCTTCAAGCTATAAGTGATTATGTTGTAGGTTATGCCTGTAAAGGAGATATTAGCGCACATGAGGCTAAGGATTTTTTTCGGGCACTAATTGACAGTAATCCACCAGGCACAAGCATACAATCTATGGCTCAGCGTTTGAATAGTAAGATTATGAAAGGCAGAGAAATTTCGGCAGGCGAATGTAGTATGGTTATAAGTGATGAGAAAATGTACACATGCTCACGCAAGTTCAAAAGAGTGTCTCTTTATTTTTTTCGATGCTATGCAGCGTCAAACCAAGACCAGGTTAACATGGCAATACGAGGAGAAGATAGTACCGATGTAGGATTGCACGATAACATGTTCGACAAATTCATCAAGTCAAAACAAGCCATCAAGAAGCGCTGGGAGGACGACAATTCAGACACAGACGACATTAATAGTGAAGATACACTAGAGGACTTATTGAAATATTCTTTTCATGAATATGTTTTGAGGAGTATCGAATCCAAAAATGGGATTCCTGAATACCATAATGGAGACATGTATGCGACATGCCCTCTTAGAGCTAGCTATTGCAGAACAGTGCTACTTTTACACGACAAACCCCTCACAACTGCCGAAGATGCATCGTTTATGAGCTTGCCGGAAGATGAGTTGATAGGATTTTTTTTTTTTGGGATTTCCTTGATCGAGACGATACGCCTAAACATGTACGGGATGCAGTAGTACGCGCAACACAGCAGGCAACGTATGGTAGAGACAAAAAAACACGTAACGGAAACGATAGATCACATGCAAGTGGCAATCACATTGAAACTTCACTGGATGTTTTAATTAATAATGGTAATGAACGAAAATAGTGAAAATTTAGTAACTAATTACACAGAGATGGAGACAGGTGCACTACCGAACACAAATCGGGATTGGAATGGTGGCAAGACCAAGGAAGACTTAGAGAAGTATTGCATGATGTTCGCAAGAGATTTTACGACCAAAAGTAACATTTTTATATACCTAGAAGCAACGATAATCATTATATTGATCCATTGCCTTTTATTCGAAACGAAGAACAGTGTGCTGTGATCACTGCATACCTTGAGCATCTATTGGAAGAGCAGCCATCAGAATTACGCTGGTGCGTTACTGGCATCACAGGAACAGGGAAGAACTACGTCATGAAGATTCTTCATGGTATAACAATGCTTTGGACGGCTAATGCAATGTCTTCAATCATCACCGCTCCAACTGGTGCTGCAGCTGGTAACGTAGGTGGTTCAACACTCGACCGCCTAGGTAAATTTAAGCGCCTGGCTACGGAGGATGTTTCCCTGAGTAAGTCTGGAAACGAATCTGAATTCGCACAACAGCAAACGCTTCTACAAAACACTATTCTTCTACAGATAGATGAGGGCTTCATGTATGGCAAGAGGCTTCTAGGGTAATTCTGTCAAAGATGGTCGGAATTGTTTAATAACGGGGAGCAAGTGAATACAAGCGCGATGATTTGGTTTGAACCGATATTTGGAAGTAGTACTTCAACAGCGTGATTAGCCGGGGTATAGGGAACATCTGTTGATGTGTCAGGGACGGGTGAGGGTACGGTGATAGGCCCGAAACTGCCGCCCATTGGCTCTGACCTCCTTCAGCAATTACAGGAGTGTCACGACTTCCACGGTATCTGGACCCTCCACGAACACCTTGGATGTTTTCTCCAGCATGTTGAAGAACCATCGTACCCTCACCCGTCCCTGACACATCAACAGATGTTTCCTATACCCCGGCTAATCACGCTGTTGAAGTACTACTTCCAAATATCGGTTCAAACCAAATTATCGCGCTTGTTGGTTCCGACTATGATACTTCCGATCCAGGCCAGCCAACACATACCGAATTCATCCGTGGTCTGGTGCGACATTGGCTTACCCCCATCCTCACTTCTCGACCAGATTATGACAGATAACCTGGTCCTTCTCGGTATTTCGTACTCTGCACTAACCCATTCCGCGGCACTACACGGCGCAGACCCGATCCGTACCACAGAGGCGGGTACTCTACTTGCACTGGTGCGTGTCTAATGTAACGCAGAGAGATGCAGTGCCTATAGCCACATCGCATACGACAGAGTATACGGTATTGTGCACCATTGTTTGTGCTATCATGGAACATTCGATAGTAACAGTGTTTTGTCAACACCGGCCCGAATTGACTCAGCACATATCTTCCATTGTCGACTCACTTGGCCCAAGCTTCAAACGGGAATTTACTGACCACTTCTTCCCATCAATCTTTCCTGAACCACTACAGCGACTATGAGAGCCATACCATATGTTCATACATTGTTTCATACATACTTGCCATTTTTGAAATAAATAATATTATCCCTACCAGGATGCGTCGAATCAGTTGTTGGATGCAGGTAAAGTGGCTGGTAGTGAACTTGTGGCTACCGGGGCAGGCAGGGCAGAGACAGCCGTTGGTGCGGTAGTCGAGCAATGTGAACATGTACGTATTCGTTACAATCATAGCACAGAGCCGGATTGGTGTAGACTCGAAGCAGCGATTGAAGCTGTCGTGTCTGGCTGTGTCTCGGTTTGAGGTTGACGGTTTACCCATAACCAGTTGGTAGTGGTATTGGCGCCGGGCCATTGCCGCGATCTCCTTGTTGGACCAACGTTTTGTTGAGTTCTTCCTGATGTCGTCACAGCGTTGGCGGAGGGCTACATAGTCGGGTGTACGCCCGCCCGTGGTTTTGTGTACAGTTTTCAGGTGAGCATAGATACGGTACGGGAAGCGCAGTGATGGTTTATCGTGGGCCCAGGCGGGTTGCGTCAGAGGGGTAAGTGGATTTGTGCTGGCCATTGAGTCGAGTTGTATTCCCAGTCAACCTCCGAGGTAGGGATAATATTATTTATTTCAAAAATTCCGCGAATGGTCGCGCGTTGTATACTCATGGAGTTCAAGAACTGACTTCTTGTATATTTTGTTGATGGATGTTTTGTTGCACGATACTAGTGCTCATGTTGTTATTTCATTGCCCTTGCAATCCTGCATAAGCGACAATATTTGGTTCATTTGTCGTGTACCGAATTGGTTCGGCCATGTATGAATACTTCTGAGTAATATGAGCATTTTTATGTTCGGATTTTAAGAAATTAAGATCTCAGGCAAGTTTTTACAGTAAGAAAACTTTAGTTTAATGAAATCATTAGTTAACTCACTCCTGAGAGCTATTTGAGTGTCTTTTTCCATCTCCGACAGTTGATTCAGTTTCTTAACCGCAACAATATGAAAAATAGTTGCGCTCCTATGTGGGTCATAGCCTACATCATGCTATAGAGTACCATATGATCAATGTGAGAATAAGTAGTAGAGAAGTCGAAACTGAATAGTATCGAATTGTTAAAGTGTTCTGCAGAAAGATTCCCATACTGACCATATGAGTATTTCACCTTGGCCAACCCAAGTGGTTGGATACTAGCACAAACACCTTTGGGATAATATTATTCATCTCAATTTGGGTCAAATTTTACGAGTCTATATGCACATCAGGCTTCATATTCGTTGGAGAGGTGCTGGAAAATTGAAGGGAAGTTGAGATTGTCGAACTGCCGCGAGA
This sequence comes from Sphaeroforma arctica JP610, assembly GCF_001186125.1. Taxonomy (NCBI): domain Eukaryota; class Ichthyosporea; order Ichthyophonida; genus Sphaeroforma; species Sphaeroforma arctica. Next base: position 63,457 of record NW_014040448.1, on the reverse strand, counting down.
AGCTCTGGGTGAGTGATGCAACGATGGAAGACATACGGCGAGTTATTTCACGACGATGAATACAGAACACATCTACCATTAGGTGAGAGCTAAAACTTGGTGTGCCATTGTGTGAAATAAAGCTGGCCCACCTTAGGTAAGAATCAATATTGAGGTGCAAAAAGTTACACATTTTTTACTTTGATTAAAGTCTACTGTTCTACACTCTTCACGGATTCATAAATATTGTCTGTTGATTAGTAGAAATAATATTTTTTGGTTGTAGTGTAAATTGTGTTTGAATAGTGTTATTATTATACCGTTGTGTGATTTGTTGAGATTCTATATATTCTTCTACGTGTTGTACCATCTGTGCAAGTGCTGATCGATAAGTAGTTGCGTAATATATATGTGTGTAGATTGAGTTGCAGTCAGTATAGAAACATGTTGTTGATACTCTGACGTGTCTGGTAATTCAGTCATAAAGCTGCATCCAGTTTTATACTCTCTGGCTGACATAGTATATGTTCTTATACCGTAAGTAGTTGCGCTTTGAGCAGTTTCATCTCATTCTCACACTTCCTTTCTTAGCAATCATTTCGTCGCTGACTTCATTTTTTTCTTCGACGATAGCAGCATTCGCCTTTATGAACAATATATCGATGACATCCTAGACCATGTGGCTGCGGTGTCGAAATAATTCGAGGCCACTATGTCCTTAAATGCACTATGCGGGTTGTTGACGATGAGGTTGACCGTTTAATCTGTTGCAGGACCGCTGGATTCTGTGCTGGTGGTATTTTTATTTTGTTACCTTGATGTCGAATGCGTTGGCGCAGTGCTCGAGTGAAATCCCAGCTTAAAGCCGACAACCTGCTTTTTACGACACTATTGCTTTGAATCTCTTTATTGCTATACGACTTGGTGAGATGCCACCTAATACTCAGATAGGACAACTCGGTAATGGTAATGGCAGTGAAAGACCCTGGCAGCTTTGGTATTTCAGACGTTGTTGTATATGTGAGGCTGATTGTCATTATTAACCGTTTCGGAGGAAGTGTCTGAGGTAGCAAACCACTAGATTCCACATCTGTCATCAACTGAGCGAGCTGTCGTTCACTTTCTGAGGATATGAAACTGTTTTTGGAGAGGCTTTCAATATCATCACCTGAAGCATGCAAACTGTCCAACAACGGTGACTCTGGAATAACTTCGATGTCCATTGTCTACGTCGAGTTGTATTCCTTATCGTGTCTCGTGTCATGATGCGCAGCTTTCTAATCGGTTGCGAATTGTGCCTATTATGTATCGTTCATTTATCTGGCTTGGGTACTATCGGTGTTTATGTGATTCTTGCAGTCGAGTACGACGTAAGGGAATTTTTTTGGTGGCTGCTGAGTTGTTGTTCTGAGTTGTTGATGCAGACAGCATCGTGCTGTGATTAGTAGATGTAATGATGACCAGAGTATATATCGATTTGGGGTTGTGAGTGTTGTCCGGGCGTTTCTGGGATAGCTGTGTGACATTATCCCGAAATGGTTCGAAATTCAACTTTGGGGAGTTTTTTTGGAAGTGTATCTGAAATCTTACTCTTGCTCTCGTCCGTCAATCGATTAGATACAACCCTGTTAATCTATCTGTTCTCCTCTTCTTTTTCCTTCTAGCTGTAAGACTTGACTGCTCGGCGAGTGAATACTGCTATGCTGTCCAAGTTGTGACCGCATAGGTTCTATTGAGTTATGACTTCCTGTTTCTTGAGTCATTTGAGAATCAGCGGTCCCTTGTATGATTCTAGTAAGAGGTCGTTGGGGTTGTCCGCCAGTTTGTAGATGACCAAGTTGGCGTTGGTAAAACAGTTGCTGATATAGTTTATTCCTCGCAGTATGCGTAGATCTCCTTTGATATCTTCCATACTCTGCATGAGAATGTACACTATATGGGCGCCGCATAAGAAGTTCACGAGCGTGGTCTTGCTAAGTCACAAATTATTTGTCTCCTTTTCGCCATGCAGGGTTGAAAGCTTCATATGGCACTCGAATACTTCAGAGTTGTTGGTGGGAAATGTTGCACCGCAGCAATGTATGAACATCAGGTCGTCGGCACGTTATGAAAAATAGCAATAGGTGCCAGTTGGCAAGGTGTTTCATTTTGTGACTTCCGTCCTTTCCTTCTATCAAATTACACCTTGCAAGTCCCTTAATCCACGGGGGTTGCCCACTGTATTTCCCTCGGCGGCCATTCGCATCTTTCATGTATTACGGAAGTCTCGGTTCAACCACCTGTTCATCTCAAAATTCCACCCACCCTACCCATTGTTTCTTCTGTTCACCTCATACGAGTCGCTACGCAGGTCAATAGGATCATGTATACGTTGAGGTGGATTCAGTTTGGTCATTCGTATGTTTTGCACCTATCTCTATATATTATGTATGTCGACTCGAGTGTGAGAATAGACACCCACAGTAGCCTTCGATATCTCATTTAGAGACCTAGGTAAGATATGTTTATATTAACTAAAAAAAAAGTGTCTTTACTATTTTTACCCAAAAATACCTAATAAACAATCGAAACACAAAATATGCGACCTCACCAATAGCCAGCCTCATCGGAACAAAATTTGCTTCCATTTACTGTCAAACGCTCCATCACATCATGCTGCTTGTCATCCAAATCAGCAAGAAAGAACTGAAAATCTGGATATAATACGAACAACCTCATGTCTTATCCGATGGAGCTATCGGCAAATATTATGCTGCGTATCACTTATATTACTTTCTCTATATAGATGGACTCAATATATTATACATCCATTCGTTAGGATGTTAAGTTTATGGTGTTCTAGGAACTATGTTATGATCTATTACATCAATGGCATCGACGTGGGGAGATTGCGGAAGACGGCCTGAGCGTTCTGCTCCTGCAAATGAGACCAGCCAAGTTTCAAAGATAGGACATCACGGATGTAATCGCTCAATAATCGGCCAACATCGCCATCAACAGAGTATTTGAGCACCTTTATGGCCAGCTGCTTTTATGCACCGACATAAGGAATATATGTAAAGTTGAGTTGCACGTATGTAAACTATGGCAACATATGTAAGTCGCGCGCTGAGAGAGCACATTTTTATTATAAACGACACAAGAGTGATATAAAGCGGGTCCATCAAATGACAGCAGAGTCGACTATGAATCGACCCTGCGGCATCGCGGTTACTCAAGTACATGTACTATATTCAACCAAAATATGTACGCATCGATTCGAGTTTAGAATTGAAATCAGAGATTAAGTGCGCGAACCTGTATGCGATTCGAAATTCAATATGTGATTGCGCCTCGAAATATACTGCAAAGAGAAAGAGTACGATTGTTGCGCTTCCACTCACCTTTACAGCCGAACCATAGCGCTGGTGAAGAACATGATCTACCAGCTCCAACGTATCTCGTCTTGTCGCGGCCTTGTCCTTGTCACCGACCCACTTGCATAGCTGTTCGTACGTCTCTGTGAACTGAGCAGCCAAGTTTTCTGCTAAAACGAATACAAGTAGTTGATTCCGGGATGAGATTATTAAATATTATGCACCCATTTAATTACTCACGGGTTTCAAATCCATATAGACTGACAACCACAAATGTGATTATAAATGGCAAGCAAATCAGTTCCTCGAGGATATACCAGTGCATCAAACAAACGAACACTGAAAATAGCACGACTAAAACAAAGCCCGCACCGAGAGAACCCCAGAGTTTGATATTAAATTCAGACGATGGCCCCCCAAAAAAGCACACGATTCATGCATCTGAGTTTCGCAACTAACCATCTGAGTGTGCAGCGGCGTAAGCACGGGCTTTACGATACAAAGCATCGATAAGCAGTGTTTTCTGAGTGGCCATTTTCTTCTTGTCTGCTGCATCGGGGTCCTGTTGGATGCCATTATACGCAGCCAAAGCTGTCTGGTCGATCTGACTGATCAACTCGGTCGCACAATTTATTGTGGCTTGTCGAATTTCGGAAGAGATCGTAATGCCTAACAGAGTGTAGATCAAAGTGAAGGTTATATGTGGGGAGTAAACGTCTGAACAGATCTTCATGCATCTCTGCGAATCGTGAGTGATCTCAGCGCGTTTTTGAAAGTCAGTGTGAGTGGATAAAAACTAAAACGTTCTTATACTTTATCGTCCTAACTCAGACATATACTTAACTCTGATATATACTCTATCTCTACGAGGTGTCGTTGACTGAGGACGATCTGGCAAATGAACATACGCTAAATTTTGGGTTCGTTTCATATACATGTTACATGTACACACACACACACACACACACACACACATATATATATGAAAATATATGTATATACCATTAGACCACTCGCAGTCCTCTGGCGTCGGTAAGCAGATTGCTTCGATTGACTTGTAGGGAGCGGCGTCGAGGCACTCTAACCATGCAGCATACAACGGCAAGTGCGTGGGATGCCTCTCTTGTAGATCCTTGTATATCGTGGTAGCTGGGTTGGTGTAGAAGTAAACATCTTATTTTAACTCTTATTGATCCACTGCGGAAGTTGATACTCGGAATGAATATATATTATATTGATTACACGTTATGTAGTATTGTCGCGAAGAATACATCACATAGGAATTCAATTTAGAGTAAGAATCTGTTCTGCAGAGTGAGAGCGTGAGCGCATCGATGAAGACAATTCATTGTACACGCACAAGAACGGGTGCATACGTAAGAGCGTACGAGCACACACATCCATACGCACACAGAGAACTAATATACCCTTGTCTTGATCTTTCTTGTACTCTCCAGGCAGAAGTTTTACTTTGTACTTCAGCACAGACAATGAGAAATCATCTAACGGCGCTTCGAGTGGTTCTGCATCAATCTTGGGCGAATCTGAAAGGTAGTAAATTTCTAGTCAATATCAATTTAGTGAATTATGGTTATAAAAATGTGAAATGCATGTGGCCCATGATGTTGTGGAAGTACAAATTGAGATTTGTTCATCAGACAAACATTGCAATTAATTTATGAAGGCCGCGCCCGACGGCATCAAATTATGCATGAATTCATGATACCATTGCTTAATAGCCTATTAATGCTACGTCCACACCAAAATACTTATTACATCGCGATTTACGTACAATAACAGACGGCTGGTGTCTTTACATCGCTAGCTAGCAGATACTTTCTACAAAGCAGGATATTTTATCACAATATCTTGCCAATTACTATCAATCTATCATAAGTAAACGAGCAATAGCCACCAGCTACTGTTGACGCTATGATGAAGAGCCTGTTCAGACCACAACGACAACTGCAATAACAGTCATGTGATACGGTTTGTGAATGGTATATGCTAGTACACGGAATACAACGCCGCCCCCAGTAAGCATTACATATTGGACACAGAAAACGATCAACATTTTCTCAGTATGTTCGATTGTGGTCACGATCATCTCAATTTCACCATTGTATGCTGATTGTTATATGCCACCCAACATCCTGAAGGGGAAAATGTTTATTATGCGCGATATTCACCGTGCAAGAACCTAATCATACATTGCAAAAACATACTCCTATCTTAAAAGTAAACTGATCCACCCTCTCACCCTTATTTGGAAGCAGGGAATAGGTACACACTATACAGTCATCGCTTACACAGTTGGATACATCAACAAAATACCACAGCGAGCGAACTCACACATGTCTCTTACCTTTACTGGGATTCTCTTTGACGATGACTGGGGCCACATGCACAACCAATGACCAGCCACGCGGTCGTTTGCCACATCCGGCAGTATCGCATTGTTTACCATACGTCACCGTACCTACCAAAGTGTCACCCGCCTTGGCCCATTTAGGCAACTTATCGGCAGGCGGGGGTGTGATAAATACTGGGACTGTCTGACCCTTAAGGATGGAGCGCTTCTTGAACTTGTGGTTGGAACTCCTGCTCTCGAGATGGACATTCATATATGTTAAAACTACAGATATCCTTGAAACTTATACTTAAAAAATATCAACAAAATAAATTATAGAATAATATTTTCATATTGGCAACAGAAGTAGGCCATCTATCTGGCCAATGTAAAGTGTGCGAACACGAAGGAAACTTCAAATGAATACAAATGAACACTCAGCGTCATATGCAGTCTCGAGCGTGAATAAAACAATGTACTGGCTGATCTGACTCGAAAAGTTCACAGTGGAGTAGCTTATAGCCAAGATAGGAGAACATAAGAGTCTATAATACCACATGACGGACGATATGCGATATGTTCAGTTTATATAAAAGTGATTCTCATGAAATATATTCACTCAAAGGTATATGATTGCAACCAGTGCTACCATATCATGTATATATATAAGTACGGAATACTATATATGTGTACACGTTCACGTATATCTATACATACACTTAATGGACTGCGCCGAATCAACTGATTGCACGACACATAGAAGTTTGATATCAGATTATTTGTACATCCGATATGCACCAGTCTGGGCAAATCGCAATGCTCGTATGCACAAATATCGATGGTTAGTGAGCCTGCTACATTCTCACGAACATACCACAACGAGTATTCACAATTGCCAATATAAATAAAACTGTGTTCGCATAATTGTGCACCCAAACCCACACGCATACGCATTTTTAAATTTTCACTGCCCTGGGATGACATTCGAGAATGTGACATACTTTACTACAGCTTTTTCGAATGTAGGGTAGACGTCTAATGGGATATCCTTCTGCAATTTCGTTTCGAGCACCAGCAACATATTTCGTAGACGTTCGAGTTGTGCCAAGTCGTACGAACAGACCTGATCAAAGCAATATAGTTGAAGTGGTTTCATCACACAAATACGCAGAAACACTATGAATACCACTGCTTAAGCTTGGCATGCAGGTGTGCGGTGCGAATATGTGTCCTGCGTGTAGATCATGCATGTATGCAGCAGAAGTCACATCAGAAGTACGATTGACACTATCAATTTTACACTTCTCAAAAGAGATACAGATTTTCTTCAACAAGACACTGATCTATATAAAATACAAACAAAATGGCTACATAACCGCAGACACATATGTTTACGAAAATTTTACGTCTAGGAACGTCATGGGATACCTGTAATCGAGCGATATACTCTCCCTTGGGAAGCTTGCACTTGCTGGGGAAGGCATCACTCCACACATGCACACGGTTTTTCTTGTCCAATATAACGCAGAGTTGCTGTTGGAATACACTCTCATACAGTGTGCCGTTGAGCAAAGGGAATCTGGGAGTTACTTGCGAGCTTTCTGATTCTTCCTGGTTGAACTCATATTGTAGCAGCAGTTCGTACACAGGACCCTAATGCAACCATTCATCGTCAAACGTGTGAGGGGTATGGCAAAGGTGCGTGTTCATGTGACTTTCAACAAATATTATACACGAGCGTCTAAATATGAACAGGACAAAATCTGCACATATTTCTCCGATTACAACAAAACTGTTGAGATCCAAAAGAAGACTGTTTCTATTGAGCACTTCTCTGAGTTTTATAGAAGACTATCTACTTCCATGGAGCTGTCAATAGTAAAGAGACTCACTGACAAATGCTATGGTAGACTGACAAGCCGGTACATATCACTGTGACCACCACCTCTGTGGTATCCTAGTGCACGAAATATGAAATTGAACTACGCACCACTCCGGTTGACAAAGGATATCGTTTTGCATTGGTATTTTCGTGCTAAATATCCGAGCATACATTTCTACCAACAGATTAAGTTACGTGCACGTGTGTTCTGTGTTATACTCTCACATGTGCGTTTGACATGATCAGCATCATCTTTCGCACACTGCTATACACAAACAGAGACAACCAGCTAGCAACTACAATCCAATCCACCATACGTAGAACCAAAAATATACTCCTGGTGGTTTTGTATGCCACGAATGCTAATCTCAACTTCAGCACAGTGTTAATAGGCAGGTGAAAAATTCAAGAAAATTTACTCGTACACACAAAATTCAACCTTGTGAGGCATGGTATTTCGGGGCTCTATCGGAAGCGGCCGAAGAGTGGTAGTTTTTGGCCTAAAGTGCTGACGAATGTCTTTCAGGACCACAGTTGGATCAAGCGTTTCCGGACGCAATTTGCAGAAAGCGTCTACTCGTACCACCTGGAATTCACAATGGACGTCAGTGTAAAGTATTCCAAAGGGTGAATACATGAGGATGCGGGTGCTCCGACAATGACGACTACACCCTCTCACCATATACAAGCATACAACAAAAGCCCAACCAATGCAACAATGTTGTGCAATGTACAAATAGTTGAAGTGTAATCGCAGAGAATGAAAGCGAGTACAGTTTTGGCCACGGAGGTATAGAGGTGGCCGTTGTGCTAAAATCAGATTAAAAAGTAAATCAAGTCGAAACGCGATTAAGCCATTAAGACAATTTAGACAATCTACAACAAAAATTAGAAAAACGTTCAAAATAATCAGAGAGCTTGACGAATAGACATTCGAGAAGATAGCATATACTTCGATAAAATCTCAGAAATCGGTTAAAGTCAAATCGGAACATTGAATTTAAAAATGCGAATAATTCTGACAAAACAGACACGTGTTTGCACTTTGGTATGTAGCCGTTTGTAAACGGTTGCCAGCAGAAAAAGGTCCTCCCTGAAGTACTTGGGCTGGGTTCAATCGGGGAAGAGCTCAACGGGAGAACTTTGATTGGGATAGCACGCCTACAAAATTGGATCAACAGTCAGACACCCAATCAAAAAAATATATAACTCAAGTTTCTCTCACCTCATCATCACCATGCAGCGCAACGCACTCGAGATTCGGCATGATTCCATGGAACTCAATGTGTGTGCTGACCAAACAATCACCGAGACTGTTCCAAAACTGGGCCACACACAACTCCAATGTGGATCCACCAATCACACGGAACGAGCGTACCAACGGAATGCCTTCTTTGACCGGAAGTCGAGTTTTGTACTCGGACGTCGAGTGACCGGCCTTAGATGTGAATGGCATTGGTCGCAAAAGTGACAAAGATACATGTATCAGGGCGCCGCAGAACTGAAGACAGCCAAAGGTGGAGTGTAAAACGGCAGAGCAAGATACGCAAAATGCAAGGCACGCCAGTTAGAAACAACGAAGAAGCTCACCTGCGCATGCAGTTGCTGTGCGTGAAGAATGAACACCTTCGACGACCCTGGAGTGCCTGAAGTCACAGTGACGGTCACATCCGCCCACGTGGCACCGCTGGGCACACTGAAAACGTGGCGTTCCATGTGGGCGGGTGTGTATGCGATGTCATTGAATGTATAGTCAACCTTCTCCGACTGCTGCACATCGGCATCGATTCTACTATTGCGATTGCTTTGCTGTATACATTAATAGAAAAATGCGCTTCCGTGAGTATATATGTGTTCGCGAGTGCGAGGTATATTGTAATTTTATTCCCAATAGGCATGTCGGTACATCGATGGGGTGAAACTCCTGCGTCGCAAATTTCAGGTGCACACGAATCACTGCTGTCTCAGGACAACATATGTTTGAGGGGTTCTTCAGCCACACCCAATTCCAGCAATCGTGATTACAAATGCGACATAGCAGATGTAAGTCATGAACGAAGGAACCACATATGATAGACAGACACCGATAAAGACGAATACAATCACATTGTCGTAGATATCGGTACTGACTACCATATTCGGAAAGCAGCCTGCGAGGAAAACGAGTACATATACAAGCATGAAGGATATATAGTAATTAACACTCAGTGTGTGCGATTGTTTGAACCCCATCCCAAACTTCATATTACATACCTGTGATACGATATGCTGGCTTTCGGTACTGGCATAAGGTATCATGATGGTGACAGGTATACTGAACAGAGGCAGTCCCGAGGCCTCATCGGAGTCATACGCGTACACTAGATAGCAAAATATAAATCGGGGATATTCCTATTAAACTGTCCTCACACTACGAAAAGGACCTCGCATCCCCCCCCCCCCAAAAAGGGTTAATTGCAGATATATACAAGTGTTTTACATATCGTCTGCAAACACATATGCAGGGTTCGTCGTGTGTGTTGACTATCTGCCTGCAATTGGGGTTTTTAGTATTTGAATATGGCATATGCGTATAGCATTCTAAACTCTCGAGGCGTGATGTAGTCGAAGTGACAGATAGATGTTACTGAGTACACCAATGTAGAAAAAACAAACAAACTCGTTGTTCTGTGCGCGACAGAGAGATTAAACAATACCAACTGTAAGCGTAGTAAAACATCTTCGTTATAACTTAAGATTTCACACTTCCCCTCCTCTTCTGGACCACCCAATACACTAGCAATACACTCATATGCATACAACGCCAAAGAGTCCTGGGGCTCAGAAAGAAACTTCTACACCCGCACATAACCACAGATACGCAGCGAATAAAACGCAACAAGGTTTCAGATAATACCTGTTGTGGCATATGTGCCAGGTAAGTTCATGGCGCGAGCTTTGTCCATATCCACTTCAATATTGAAAACGCGGCCGGTTGAGTTGAGAACAACATGATTTGGCGGTGCTACCCAATCAGCCTCACACTCCAGCATTAACTTGAGCTCAAAATCGACCTGTGAGTGTGCGCACGAAAACAGTGGTAATTAAGACAAGTACGCAATCAGAGAATTAACTGCCGGAGTGACAGTTAAACGCGAGAGAAGACGTGGACTGTATACTAATCTAGGTATGCGTCTCTTGGCGTGTGTGTGTGTGTGTGTGTGCTTGTTCACGCTGTAAATATCTGAGTACATTTGTCTGAGGCGTGCTGTGTGCGCTTGTGTAGTGTACAGGTACGCAACTCGTACGTATGATCAAGCACATGGTGGGACATGTACAGCTACTCTATGATGAATATGCATGTAGTAATTCATTAACTACATGTGGCAACAGATTGTGCTTCCACAGGTGTGAACATACGTAACCCTCCTATGGATGAATAGTCATACAATCCTTGTGATGTTCTTCAACATAGATCCGTTGGGATATCAAAACCTCTCCAATGACGAGTTCAGATAAAAAACTACAAGGATAGACGTGAATAAATAGTCACTAACAGGACAATTCTCCCTCATAAGCACTAGCCTTCTCTCCTGATGGGGCATACATTATCTACTTATCTTCGAGAGATTAATATTCAATAGCTCTTATTTTGACATCTCATAGAGATAAACAATTACATAGTCTATGTACATACAATGAGATTGTAAATACGGACGCATATACCAGATCAATTATAAGACATTGCTATAAAATATGAATTGGAAATTCAAAACGCTTCTGAATTCCGAAGAAAACCAGAGCATTGAATTAAAGAAATTGAGTATATCATACGATTGAAATCAAAATTTTCGATACTTGAACGAATGAATTCAGGTCAGTAGTACCCACCTTTAACGTGTTACATATTTTCTTCGAGAAGAAAGGCTTGACAGTAATCGCGCATGTAGTCGTTGCAGGAGATGTCTCGTAAGTCTCTCGTAGATAAATACCACCCCTGTACGTATGAATGTGTGCATTTACGGTATATGTGAGCTGGTGTAATCGTTTGCATGTGACCATGCAAATGTGGGCGCGTTTTCAGGTCGTATCACGGTGTACTACTTCGTGAGGGACAAGTGGTAGCGTGAACATATACATAACAAAATCAAATATAAACGAGTGTGCAACGAACTTGTGTCTCAGTGAGCCCTTCAGCCCCATGAACGAAACAGGTCGACATTGCTTGCAAGTCATGATTGCATGAGCCCACAGTTCTGCACAAGATATTGTACATATTTGTATATACTTGTTTGTAATCTCCCTTGCCACACGTTGCATACCACATCCGAGTGTGTATCTATCATATCCTTTTAGAATCTACTGCAGAACTTGCAGCCCTAATTATCAGCATATATTGATTATGAGCGGAAGCAGATGATAATTTAGAAAAAAAATACTTATACTGTACATACCGACTTGGATGACCATGGTAGTTGCAAGAGATATCGTAACCGCATTGCCGACTGGGCGAAGTGTAACCAGCCCATGCATTCTGGTCCATTTTCGATAATGGTGCGCCGCAAAACGCTTTTAAGGCCCGGTCCACCTGATCAACAGATAGAGTACACGTGAGAGTTGTTTAGTCTTCATATACGTGTCTATCCACTAGTCTAACCTAGGCACATAACTATACAAATATGTTAAACTTAGTATATAGCTTTTGCCACGTGTACAAATGTTTCTGAATTGTGGTGTGAATCAACACTTGTATGAAACGAACGAGATAAGAAGACCTCAACCTCAAGAGAGCAAATATCATTTTTTGGTAGGGGCTAGGGCCACATATGCTGCCATGTACAGTGGCGGGGACAGTATGACTATGCATTGGATGGCAATGCACTGATTCGTGACTAACATTGAAGAATAGAGAAATTGAGAAAAAATAATCGAACATCAGCGGAATAGAGAAGAATAGTACAATATATAATAGTGCGCATAGTTTACATATTATTATAAGGGATTGTTATTTAATCCTAGCAGCCCACTGAGCTCTGAGATATACCTGCATGATACCAGCACCCTGAGCGTGGGATTCCACGCCTTTGATCGGTTCGCAAGTTGCGACAAGGCAGCTTTTGATTGCCTGCCGAAGAAAGCGAGCGGAGGAAAACGTTTTTTAGATTGATATCAAAATCAGCAGAACACTCAAGACGAAATGTAATGAATTGTAAGAATAAAAAGACATTTTGTTGTGTGGACACGCGTGTACAAACAAGTCTATTCCGAGCTTGCACACAATAAGCGCGCCACTTTATACACACAATCAGAGTACACTATACTTACCGCAAGATGATTCGTGACCTAATATAATTATAATACAGTTCGAGCTGAGGCTAACAGTTTGTATTTCCATACACGATAAAGAGCGTCCCTTGTAAAATGTACTCGTGACTACACCATACGCATGCTGTGCAACACACTACAGTACCTACCAACAAGAGAACTATACCACCAACCCACTCCGTAAACGTTCACAATATATATATATATATATATTTACCACTTTCATACCTGTGGAGTATACAGAGCCTTTTTCTGCTTCAGCGCACTTAGCAGGAGTGCGACTCCTCCGCACGCATTGGGTGAAGCCATAGATGTACCTGTGTGAGGTATAAGAACGTCACACAATATTAAGTGTTAATAATGCGTAGACGACCGCGGCGTTCTGATACACCACCCATTGAACTATATTGTCGTTTGTATTCCGGGCTTCAATACAAAAAAGCCTAGAAAGTAGTAAGTCTACGTAGCCATGCCTGTAGTACCACTCATTTCTGAACACATAATCACGTCGTGCTTTGTATATCAGTGCATGGACATACCATTCATGAGCTGTGAGCAATTCAGCGTAAAATTTGGTACCGATGCAACGGCTCCACCGGGTGCACTGTAAAAGTGTAAACAAATAGAACATTAACGAAAGACTACAATTTAAAATTGAAATGAACATGATTGTTGTTCACGCTCGCTGCCTATCAAAAAACCGATAGATATATATCCGTGAATACTGAAACCACATCAAAAGAGTAAGAAAAGTGCAATCTCCACATTAGTCACAGTAAACCAATCTTAATATCTCAGCCACAAGTCTAATAAAAAATTATTGCAAATATTGATACACTTGCTACTTAAATTCATCGAGAGGCACCTGCCACTTGTTCGTGGCAATTTAGTGTGTGGGACAGCGCGAGTGTGCCCATGGCAACAACAACGAATCGAGGCAAGGGTATGATTGACTGACATCGAAATTATATTATACAGACAAAACTGCGAAATGGCAAGCAAGGACCAGGTACCTGAGGGTGACTCCTGCTGAGCCGTTGGTGGCCGGCCCACGAGAGGACCAGGTGTACTGAGTGGGGGCGTCTATACTGCCGGCCATGCAGTACTCAGCATCCACCATGGGCTGGCTGACACACGCGCCCACAGAGATGCACTCACTAGTGGTTCCGCCTGGGGCTGTCACCGAGGACAGCGCAGGGCCACTGTTACCTATGGACAATTGTAGAGGACCGTGGGCGTGATACAAAAAAATAAAATAAAGATAAACGAGGTCAGCTAGCTGATGAGAATGGGGAAGAGACTGAGTCTTTCAATTATAAACGTTTTGTAAAGCTAATGCGGGTATCAATTCGTATTCTAGAACAGCAGCGTTATCCAAATGCCGCATGTATTTACTGGCATGTGTGTACGCGCCCAGCAGTACACATATATACTCTTGCTATTGAGCATATATATGTACGCACGCATATGGGCAGAAACTGCTAGTAGAGTCAGTCGTTGGACATTCTCAAAGCCAATTAAAAAAATAATAATTTTGGCTTCACTCTAGAATTGGTCAAGGTTTGCAAAATCGCGTGAGAAGGACCACCCGATACAAACCTCATCAGTGAATGTATACACTGCAAAGACTGACGTTTCAAGGTCAGAAAATTTACACCTACACGAGATAAGTATACGCCTTTCCAAAATCTTACTCGCTATACTTGCAACTAAAGTAAAGATGAGATACCTGCACTAGTGACGAAGACGATGTCATTCTCGCGTACAGCATGATTGGCAAGCTCTGTGATGTATCCGTGATTGCACACAGCGGCGTCCTCGCCATAACTCATGTTAACCAAATCGGCCTTCTTGAGGATAGTTTCCACCCACCCACGTGCCACGCCTGTCCCTGTCTCCATTCCATTCAATCGCGTGTCCCCGATCTTGATTGAGATGATCTGAGCTCCGGGTGCGATCCCGTTGGTTTTCGGACTGCGAGAGACGAGCAGAAATAAAGTTTCAGAGAGGAATAAACCTAAGAAGATTCTGGTTATGTTCTAAATGATCACGACTCGACTTACAAAATTTCAAGGTATTGAAACAGATATATCGCAAGCAAATAAAGCAAAAAAATGATACGATCAGACATCATTAAACGCCGAAAGCATTACATTGTTGTTAATACATATAAACTAATACAAATGCGGAATGCCGCTTGATTGAATCAGTTAAGTGACACATCGATATACTTATGAATAAAATGTTGCATCCATACTTATCCGGATGGTGGGCAGCCAGTATAGAGGCTACATGAGTGCCATGTGCACCGCTGGTGGTGACGACACTCAGCACATCACCTTCGCAGTAGACATTGAATGAGTAGTTGACCATGCTGGCCTCTGACAAGCGCCCGTACTCCTGCCGATATCTGTATTCAAGCATCAACTTTGCATCCTCCAGTGACATGCACGTGGGTTGCACGACACAACACAGCCATTTGCCCTCTGAATCAGATGGAGCTGCAAACAAGATACAGTCTACAACTGGCCCACAGTCCTGATATTCCTTAGCAATACCCTCCAGCGTTTCCTTTGCGTCCGCAAAGTTTGCCTTAGTCTTTCTCTCCTCCGCATTTAAGGGTGTTTTATTGGGGTGCTTGCTATCCCATTCATGCATGTCCTGCATGCACGCAGAGACAGTCAAAGCGAGAAAGAGAGAGAGAGAGAGAGAAGGAGGGAAAGCGAATTTGTGTAGGTGTGTATTCTCATCAGCGCAATAACAGCGCAAATCTGAAGCATCACAAATAAACAAATCGCTACGTTGTCGGTGCCTTTCTTACAAGCATGATTTTTCTTCTGGGAGGCACATGGATCTTTTTGGGCTCAACAAATATATTCTAAATCTTTACTTATACTCAAACTGTTCACGCAACCGTGTCTGTAGTATTGTTAGGTATGCAAGCCTATGTGACTTTATGTTAACGTACTCCCGTCAAGTCTACACAAATCAGATGCCCATCTGATAAGTTTCTCGATTGCCACGAGGGTACCTCCTACTTCGATTATCTCCTTCGTAGCCGGTTTTCGTACGTATATTTGCTTTAGCTCGTGATTGATCTAAAGTCATTCAAAAATACAGTTGATACACCACACCTGGCAAAACGCAGAGAAACCGACATCAATAGAAAACGTACCTACGTACGTATAAATACACGAACATCACGGCACATATCACGGCACTCGAAAAACGACAGATGATAAAAACACATCACTTCAACTACTCAATTCACAGCATACCAATCTCAAAAGCATAAACCGCGACTCATTTCAAAGCGCACACAACAGACGACCATACCTGTACCGCCTGGGTTAGTATCGGATTGTGCTTCATTTCAAAATCTTCCTTCGCTTCGCGGCGTAGTCGTTTCTTCAGAACCTCCGGGCAAAGCTCATACACCCTGTGGTGCAGTGTCCAGCAAGATAATACATTGTCGCGGAGTATGTGAATTCCATCACCTACCAATCGCCTGTGGCGCCGTCACATGTACATTGAGAAAAATATGGACACATGTATATGTAATTTGCAGAAAAAACACCAGGCATACCGTTTAATTCCGATGTGGAATTCGGTCTCCGAAGTTGTTTTCCAGCATTCTGGTACAATCATTGTTCGGCCTGTATGAGGAGGATCAGATACAGGAATGTGTGTCATAATTACTGACAAATTCGTATGCACATGCCGATATTCTCGGTGAGGCAATGTTGGCGTTCCTAACGATTTGGATTTCAAAAGAAAAAACGATATATGCAATGCTTGACGCTGCCCACTACATGACCAATAAAGAGGTACGAGTACTAGAGCACACTGCAATCCACCACTGATATTTCTAAGTACAATCGACGCGAACAGTACAATAATTTGATACAGTCTACAGCAGACTCATTTTATATCTAGTAGCAGGAATCAAACCCAAGCAACCTGGCGCAATAACAGTGTCTGTGTGGTTTGGTAATAGTTGTAGGTACCTTTTCTATACATACAAAATTATTGTCTCGATCGTGTACATCCCGGAAGATACCCTCAAACTCTTAAGCGAGATTTCTTAATATGTACAGACTATCGACCTTTCTGACTCGCACTCAGCAATGACGGCTGCCACACTATGAAGGACCTGATCGAAGGCACGGAGTACCAAACAACAAATACGGACAGCTAGGATAGAGACATGCGGCATTCAAGACAAAGATTTGCCGAACTTTGTTTGAAATCGTTCAGCATAGCTGTATTCTCTACCCCAGGACCTGCACCAAACGACATCACTCCACGTTAATGGGTACTCTAGTTTGATAAGTAATCCATGCATCTACCTACCTGACAGAAGGCTAAGATTTCCATCTGCATCGACTTTGGCAACTTTTGAGGTGTCCACATCACTGCTTCCGGTGGGATCAATAATGTCAATCACTTTTGGCTTTCCATCTGTGGTAGTCTGAGATAAATCGTTTTCGCAGGTTGAGTCGGAATGAAAAGGACTGTAAATTAATTCTAAATTGTAGCCGAGCATTTACTGAGGTACCGTTCGTAACTGGGCTGGCACCCTAACACGAACACGATAAACAAGAAGTGATAGGCCCTTGGCGGAAGCCCTATCCAGATTCGAATCGAAACTTTCTAGAGTATCGATGGTATTGTATGGTTTAAGAGGTAGTGTTCCTGATTCGCAGATCATAACGGTTTGATTCTTTGACACATTACTGTTTGTGGACTAATAAATTACCTGCAGTCCAGCGGCAGCTGGATCTACACCTGTGTCAAACACAGCCACTACAACACCCCGTCCATCGTATGAGGGGTTTTGTTGCAAAAATCTTGAGCACCCAATTTCATCCTGTGATTAGTGTAGTGTGACCCGGTAAATTAGTCGAACTGTGTATGAACATGACAGAACGAAAAAACACTTACAAGGCCGTAAAAGATAGTAGCTTGTCCCAAAAAGATACATAGACGTATTGTGCGAATATCCAAAATAAAACCAGCAATCTTAACAATAGAGACCACTTAACAATTTTGCTCTAAGCGTATATATATATATATATATATATGGGTGTATTTATACACATACATACATACTTTATATATATATATATATATGCATATATATATCTATATATATATATATTAATTTATATTTTATCACACACACACACACTCACTCATACACACACACACACACACACACACTATACTATATATATATATATATATATATATATATATATATATATATATATATATATATATACTATAGTA
>NW_014040448.1:22574-31944 GCF_001186125.1 Sphaeroforma arctica JP610 | reverse complement strand
TTTTACGTATATATGCATATGCTTATATTGTGGCTTTTATATTCCATTGTGGTGTGTATGTGTTACAAATTGGTGTGTACTCTTATTCAATCTTGTAGCCTAGGGTTTTTAAGTATATTTACATTGTATACGGTATTTCCACCATGGAGTACAAGCCGGTCTCTAAAGTATCAAAAAATTGTTTATTTATCAAGATAAAAATAGACTCGTGGAAAAATAAGTTTGTTCCACGTCATGTGCAGTCAGCCAACCTGAACAGTCCTCAGTAGTCCCTGCGATGAAAGCTCATTGACACACGGTTGTTGGAGCTTAAACCCAAATATTCTATAATACTCTGTTCGATTGGTTTGCGCTTCATCTCCATGGCATCGCAGGATAATAGCTCCACGTCTGTCACGGTTGTCAGACTTCTCGCTTGTACGAGGTATTGCACTAAAAGTGCTGCTGATCCTTGATTTTTTACAGAATCTAATAGCTCAGTTGGAAGGCGAGAAGCAAGCCAGTGACAACATCAAACGCGATCTTGTGCGACGTATTAGGATGCTGGAACATGCATTGAGGAGACAATGGAGAATGACATGTGGAAGCAGCGCTGGAATGATTAAAGAGAGAGTAGGTGGCAAATCTGGTGAGGGGGAACCAGCGTCGCGGGACGTTGCTGGGGTTACATATGGTGAAGTACGCGCTATGGATGAATTAGCGCACCCGGTTAGAGATGTAATCCATGAGAACGGGGATGAAACTTGCGATATTGGCCAAGGCCTGGAAGGTGGCGAAGTGCATCATGGGTTTCACACTAGCATACCTGAGACATCGCAACACAATGCCAATACACAGTCGACATCGAAAACAAATACAAACCAGCACAACGGACAAATACCAAAAGATTTAATGAACCACGCAACGACACGTCCCGTACTACCATCGGTTGAGACAAGGAGTGCAGCGCGTACCAAGCGCGAATCAACACGAAAATTTCTTCAGTCGTACTTACTTGAAATGCAGGTTAGTATATACACATGTATTCTTATGATTTGCTGTAAACTGATATGAGGTGCATGTGCAGCGATGTAGAGTCTCGTTTCTTCCAAGAACTCTGTTGTGAGTGATAAAATCAAGCCGGCACACATTTTGCTTCAGCCACGCAAATTAATATGTTCGCCGCGTTCATCTAAACGCTCTTAATTAAGAAGCTTCTTTGTTCTTACCTTAGGTTTCAGAATCATTCGTGGAGTCGAGAGTGGCCCATTTAAAGCAAATATACGACCAACGAGTAAATAATGAGAGGACGAGGTCGCACGGCGATGTTAACAGTGCTTCTAATGTCACTCAGCTTTCGAGTCCGCAAACCGATAACGCTCATACAACGAAGGTGGGTTCAATCGCATGCATCATCTGAATCATATGTGCATGCGCTCGCTCAGTGTTCCATTCGTCGTTCAAGATGTCTGATTTCAGCGTGCGGGATGTCACTTGTGAAATAGTTTGTATTTGTACTTGTTCCGTGGTTAAAGCATGTGAGAGAGCCTGCCACAGACAATTTTTGCACGAAAATATACTGTGTCTCAAAGTTCGTTTGTGCACTTGCCATATATTGGCAATTACCAAGGACCTTTCTGTGTATGGCTATTGTTTCCACTGTTTATCGCTATGGGTTGATTGTGTCTTATTTTATTTTATACATTCGCTCGTTTCCCCATATTTTCCTACTCTCGCATTCGGTGTGTCCTCTCTCTCATATCGCTGTATATTACACAGGCCCTCGATCAAGATAATTTTGTTGATAATCGCTTAGTCACAACGACTGGCGAAAGGAAAATGGGCTTTGAGGAAGGTAGTGATCGTTGTGACATCTCGTGTGTTTCGTAAAACTTTGATGGTACTACATATGTTCAATATTGGTAACTGGGTTATTCGCTCTTCATTTCAAACTAACCTATTCTGTGCGTGTCATAGATGCATTAATCAAGTTCGTATATGCACCTCGCGTGTATTGCAATCGACCTTTTTCCCTGGTGTATTATAGTCCTCGCCATATACCTTTATCCAATTACATAGTTATATGCATTATGCTAACGCATATAAAAATGTACCTTCGGTGACTAACCCTCAAATCAGTATATCCTAAGCAATTCACTGTTAGCTGCACAAGCTTTCATAGTATTGGTAAAATGGCACCCTATATCTAATTGCATATGTCCTAATCTGAATTTGCTGTGCTCTCGTTCCAACTATGTGTTTTAGAAAATAACGATCATGCCACAGGAGCTGATCAGTCTTTTGTGCGGGATGTAAATTCTGAGGAGATGGCCAAGATCAATCGTGTGATGCACAAAGGAGACAAGGCTCACCAGCATGCTTTGGGCAGTCCGGTAAGAATCAATATTTGCAAATCACACTACCGTCATTCCAAGCTTAAACCCGACTGCGTGTGCCAATATATTAAATGAGCTGTTCAGTTCATGTTATGCATTGTGTTATATCGTTGTTGAAGGTGTACAGGCCGATGCCACTCACACTTTGAACAGTGAAGAAAAAAGAGTATGTCGAACTGTTAGCTACATTAAAGTTTGAGGCAGTTCGATACAATTCTGGATTACATGATTCGGTCCCTGAAAGTAGCGAACCCTTCAGTCCTGTCCACATATTGTATACAATCTTGTGCACGATTTTATTAAGAACATAACCATGTGTATTCCTTCTAGCAAATTAGCATATCTTGCTATATGCAACCCCGCTCATATGTGACGTCGCGCATCCCGGTCAATATGCTACGTGTGTTGGTCGTTACAGAATCTAAATCAGACACTCCGATATGTACGATATGCTATGTTTTTCATCGAATCGCTTGATTCGAATGATAGTGCGTTAGGATTAAACCTTTGAGAAGATCGATTTACATTCTGATACGAGCACAATAGTTATCCTAGCCCGTACGCCACGCATAGTTACTGTTTGGAACACATAACGAGCGCAATATATAGATCAGTAATAGCTCTGATTCATATATTGCACTGAATGGATCAATATTACCTTTCATCGATTTATGCATGTTGGGTAATATATTGGGCAAATCATAGTATGGAATGCTCCAATTATGGCTAGTGTTGTTGAACGAGGGGTTTGTAGGCGCGACGGAAGGTCTGAAGGTATTTACGTTATTAGCCATAATGACCAATAACAATAAACCAAAATTAGTTGTTGCGATATTGCCTACCGAATTCTCGGTACTTAACACATGCCGCCTCCTCCTACAGTACCAAAGACACGCTACTGGCCCAAACTCCCACCGCGGGTCCTCAGATTTAGAGCAACTAAACAACCTCAGCCTGAGCGATGATGATCTTGAGTAAGTGCTGGGTGTCTATTTCAACTATACAGCGTGGTACACCGGTGCGTTTTCGACTGGGCTCATTGAAAAGTTTTGGATATTGATCGTAAAATTCAACTATATTTAAATGGTCCTCGTGCCCCCGAATGACCTTACTCTGTCTTGTTGTAATTGTTCTTTGTTGCAAGCTTCTACCCTGAAGATACTATAGAATTTCCTCTCGTAAAAGTAGAATCTACCCGTAAATTCACCTTTTATGTGTACCCTGTTAAATTATCAAGTTTGGATTTCAGTTTTTTAGCCTGCTATCCAGGTAACCCTTGCAATGACTACTTTAGAGTGGTCGGTCATATTATTCCACTACTTTGACTCACTCTTCGGCTGCGATTCCTTACTGTTCTGTATAGTGCCTTGATGCCTGACACTAGCGGTGCAAGAGACAATAAACCCAAGAAATGGCTGCCAAAGTACGCTTTGTATGGCCATACAGATATGGCACATTGCATACTGTTCCATACATCAGACCCGGTTGCATTCACGGGATCAGCTGATAATACCATCAAGGCAAGTCTGAGTCATGAAGTTTGTGTTTGGTGGCTAAATTTTGTGTATCGTGCTCGAGAAGCGTATATGTAACCGGGGTGTCAGAGAATGAGCGAAGTTACAAATCCCAAAGTAAAGGAGTTTAAGTTCTACTACCTACGATACAGTCAAATCAAGAGCATCTTGTTTGTGTACCATCCCATTAGCTAGGCACTTTGCATCGCGTGCACTACATGTTCTTATAATCTCCCATCTTTACTCATCCACAGCTCTGGATGCTTTCCCGCCGTTCTTCGCCAGTCGGGGATAAGGAACCTGCGCTGCTCACGTACACTGGCCATAGTGGCGCTGTATGCTCTCTTGCAATGACACTCAAAAGAAAATTGCTATTCAGTGCCAGCCGCGACACTACAGTTAGAGTGTGGACTATCCCTGAGTTACCTTGTCCGCCTAATGCGCCGAATGGTATGTGTATGACGATTTTTTTTTGCTTCTTCACCCTACGTGGTATATGTGCAATTGTTTTTCAGCGTATGCAACTGCGAACCACCAGTTATTTGTATGCCTTGTAACATAGTCCAGAAGTTCAAATGTGAACTGAGCGGGTGATGACTGGTCATATTTACTGCCAAGATGTTTATCATGACTATATCATCCATATTGCCATGTGCTACTTTGCAGGCGAACCTTTAATGAATATAAAGCCTTGCTCTTTTGTCGTGAAGGCTCAGGGAAAAATTACCCATCTAGTCTGCGATATGCAAACTACTTTCCTTTATCCATCACTTCATTCTTGTCAACATTGTCAGCTTGGGTCATAAACTACAATCCAAAAGCATGGTTTGCATTTGAAATACGAGCATGCATATGGCAAGTTATTTTGGAACGATTTCTTTTAATTTTGCCTTCAGAATCTCCGAAATGTCTGTATGAGTTCAAGCAGCATGGTGCACCTGTCAGCTGTGTTGTAGTACACCCTACCAAGGACCTTATAGCTTCAGTATCGTCCGATGGTGCATGCTACGTCTGGAAGTATTCACAAGACCGGCTGGAATCATCCACAGACATATACACACCCGTTTTGTGTAGGAGGGGTGGCGACGCCAAAGGTCAGTTATCATTTAGCATACGGGATCGAGTGTAAGATATAGCTGTTCGAATGCAACTCGAGTCCGTACCGTGTATTAGGAATCCATCTCAAGATACCCCATATGTATCGTATTATATTTCCAAGTGAGAAGTCTATTCTAGGTGCCTTTGTGAATGCGTGTTAATCAATTGCAGTGTTTTGAAATGAGACAGCAATACATACTATTTATTCAATAGAAATGTCGATTTCAGTGTGTAAATACCGTGAGCCACGTAGTGCATTATTTAATAAATAGTCTCGAGAAACAATTGTCCTGTTCGGATGTGCCATGCATATTAGTTATAGTGTGTTTGCAGATGCACCCCTATTGGGGTCATCTCCCTCGTGGGTATTCCATCTTTTGGTAATCTTATGGAGATATCGTTGACTATAATCTGTACAGACCATACCTTATCGACGCAAGTGTCTCAACACACTAGGAAATTTCAAGTTCCATATCCGTTTCAACATCGCAAGTCATTTTTATTCGATCCCTAGCAAAGCTTAATGTCATCGTGGTTACTTCCTTAATACACTTGCAGGCGCGGCCATCGTTGTGTCATTCATGAACACATCGCCACGGAATGTCGTGGTGGCCTACGCGGATGGTGACATAATCATTTACGATACACAGACGGGCGAGGAAGTACTCGCTTGTAAGTATGATTCTGAGGGTAAGTAATGGATTGCATGGTCTGTCTTGCTGTCTGTCCTGACCTTCCAAGCTCCCGGGCTGTACAACCTGATATTGAATGCACAGAGTACACTCTTCCGATTTTTGCTTGAAGCTATAGGACGCACACCCCAAGTACGTTTTGCCTACAAGACCGTTGTTATGAAGGTTTACCTGGCTTTTTCAATTATGCCATCTCTTGTCCGAACAAAACAACATCTAGTGTTTGTATTCAGATGAACGTGTACTTCGTGGATGTCTATTTGGGCGTCTCATATCCTGCATCATACTTATAGCTAGCAAGTCTTTGTGATTTCAAGATGTAAATTTTGTACATGCTAAACAGCAGCTATGCACTTGAACACTAAGATCGCCATAAGTACATGACCCTTGCCTTTCAGACTCGACACTTTTCCCTTAGAGCATCTCGAAGTAGCTTTCTAGAATGTACATTTAAAAGGAAATATATCTAAATTTTACATCCTTATCTTAGATGAGGAGAAAAGGGGCAAACCTACCCACGCAGTGTGCCACCATACAAAGGCTCTGCTGATTGCTTCATACGATGATGGAAGGTTATTCTTCTTCGACACAATTACAGGTTAGTTCCGTATTGTCGATAAATGGACTTACGTTTCATATGGTCATAAATGTATTCACCATGGTTATATATTTTGTCTTGCGAGCTCGTTCCCTTTCGTAGGTCTCTCCTGTACAATGGTGACGTACTAGTGAACTCTCATATGTACACGTAGCCGTATAGACAGGAGCACTTCCTGCGCCATGTGTCACTCGTGCATGGTGTAGAGTCATGTGTAAATTTATATATTTCATGTCCTATTATGTTCAGAGTTGCGGTTGATTAATGCAGATTTAGAGACGGTTTCAATGAACCGAAGTACTATGCAAGTTTCACCCATATATATGTACTTGCTTGAGCTGCCACCACTAAACCATATCTCGATCTACGGAGTATCTCAGCTTGACCTGATTTTTCTGCTCTCTGCACGCTTCGTTCCCCATCTGCATGATTTAATAGTATTATAGCTTGTAGACCGACACGCTGTAGGCTCTCAAGTTTAAAACCACGAGCTGGCGAGGAGGATTTTTTTTTTGCACTAAAAAGAAGAGAGTGTGAGTATGCCTTATCACCGATATGTATGTTCGGGTCAGACTCAAATGACCCTTATTAGCTGCGATTGGACCTGTATAGCGAGCTATTGGTTGAAATGCTCAGCATTGCAGGTATTTACATACATCTTCCGCTGCTCATCCCTTGACATAGGTCGTCAAGTGAATACGCATATGGCACATCCCGAGTGTGTCACCCACATAGCCATTGACCCAACCGGACTTTACTACATGACATCGAGTAAGTTTTGAGATGACTAAGCATTTTACTTGGCTGATTTGAATGATTGGCAGCCTTTCGTATCTTTATCTCTTTAGAGTAGTAGGCAAATCTGATACCTGTAAACCTTTCACTTTATTTTTTTTGTGCGATCTTTGAATTGCACACGACCGGTGCTCAGGAACCAGCGTATATATGTCTGAGTTGACCCACTGGAAAATTGGAATGCGCTTATTCGCGTCTGTTAACATGCGAAAGTTCGCCAAGTAAAATTGGAAGCTTGCTCATAGCAGTGGGCATATGCGCAAATTTTCCGCCAGGAGTGCCAAACTCGACTGCAAGCGTTAGTTTTTCCTTCTCGTTGCTCATGGTCTTCCGTGATGCTGCTGGACGATTTGCACAACGCAGAACACCTGCACTATAACTGCATGCTATTGGTCTGATCACATCCAGCAGTAGCTAAACTAAAAATTGCAGATAATCTAAATTTCCGTACATCAGAACACGCTCAAAAGTCGCGACACAGACTGCTAGTCGAACAGAATATTCAATTCAAGCTGACGATTTATTTACCATGTAGGTCGGGATCGATCTCTGCGCTTGTGGGATATGGAAGCAGGACGGTGTGTGCAAGAAATAGCGACGACTCACCGGCAGAAAGACGAAGAATCTGTTCTGACAGTTGAATGGCATCCTGTACGGAACTTTGTAGCTAGCGGAGGCGCAGACGGTGCTATCAAAGTGTACACCAGTTAAAAGTAATATAGTAAAGTAAATAGAAGCCATTCCAATGTTTGGAGTGCTGTAAGTGTTCTGATTTTGCTGGAAATTAGGAAGCAACGCCAAGATTCGCACAATAGGAGTCTCGGACATTTTCTGACACAGAATTTACTGTGTCGGTGTATGTGTGACCCCTGAGTCGAGTGGTATTGAATATGTGACGTTATGGTCGACACGGGCGTATGTGCATGGTGTCGAGACTATTGTACACGCACTATACGCAGTAGTGCCAGAGTTCGCTTACCTGGGTAATAGGAGAGGAGGTTCAGGTCATAGATGGGAGCCACAGTCTCTATTAGGGCATGTTTCACGAGCTTCTAGGAGTGGGTTATCCACTGTGAGAACCAACAATTAAAAAAAAATCGCAGAAAACTTGGTAACGACGTTTAAACTAGTGAAAGGGAGCCTAGGCAATTTATGTCTACAGACACAAACTTACTTGATATGTACCTCAGGAAATTGATTTATTCCATTGGACAGGCGACTCTGCACGATAGCTATATTCTCTGCACACATGGTTTGAGAGACGCTGGATGTCTTGTGTGTGTGTGGTGGTTCCTTTTAAGTACTCTGCGAGTGAACAGAGTTGAATGCATTTGTATACCTTTGCTCTTCCCTTGCCACGCAAATTCCCAACCAGCAAACAAAGCCCTAGTTAGAAACAGACACGAGAGGATGCGTTTGTGAGAATTACGATCCAAGCCAATAGGTATAGGCAGCTACTGCCCCGGTCTGCCACCTAAGATCCTCACGTGTTAATATTTTAGTTGTGTACTACATATCTCTTCACGATACCTCGCGCAATCCCACGCAGTGCTCGCACTCGCAAGCCGCAACTCGATAATCTTACAAACCGGAGTTAAATATTTATTTACACACTCTCACACTCTTCACACTCTCACAATCCCTTTAGAAAATGGGGAGGGCTTTTGGATATCATATTATGTAAATAAGTGTTTATGTGTGTACATATTTCTATATATATAAAATGATGATACATACAGTACAGATGTACATACTCTGTACACGCAGTGTACTGGACACGCAGTATTTTATATATATATATATTTTTTTACTAGGTATATAATTTTTACCGACTTTCTAAACTATAAAATGTTCGGTACCAAATGCAAATTTATGTACCTTTCGCTTGTATTTATTTATTTATTTACATCCTACCATAGCCAGTTGATAACAACTCTGTCTACAGTTTCAGCTGGTTGTTCATGTTGAAAGTCAGTTGCTAGCATATTTGATAGGCGTGATGTCCGTCCTGATAGAAACCTCCAAGGGGGACATTACAGTGGATCTATATACTGACGATGCTCCTAAGGCCTGCTTAAACTTCTTGAAGCTATGTAAGATCAAGTAAGTTGGTTTGTATAATATATATATATATATATATATATGTATGTATGTATGTATGTATGTATGTATATATGTATGTATGTATGTATGTATGTATGTATAGTATAAATGTATATATGTATATTAGTATATCGTATATAATAAAGTGTAAATGACTATGTATATCTATATATAGTATATATATATATATATATA
>NW_014040448.1:6002-22554 GCF_001186125.1 Sphaeroforma arctica JP610 | reverse complement strand
ATATGTGTGTGTGTGTATGCATGTATGTATGTATATATTTGAATATATGTATATTTGTATATTGATATGTTTGTGATCGTGTACGTACGTATGAGAAAGAAATGGAGTATAATTTCATCCATCTTGTATTGTTTATAATTCAATAATAGTATAGTTCTCAGTACGTCGATATCACTATTTGAAAGGCTATTCAAACATCTATATAGTATGTACAGACGTATATTCAGAAATTGGATTCTTTGTGTCTGGTTGCTTGTAACTTTCAAAGCCTCTCGTAGGTGAAGATTTCAAAAGCATTACATTTTTTAAGCCCCATCTGCAGATGGATTTTTGTTCACAGACCGTATTGAACTTGCCTTTGCCCACGTCTCCTTTGGATAGTTAATAAGGTATCAACATACATTCTTTTGTACAGTTTAGCTTACATCTTGTATATTAGCGCTATCTGACAATGTCTCTTACTTGTGTTACAGATACTACAATTATTGCTTATTCCATGATGTTCAATCAAATTTCATCTTACAAACTGGGGATCCATCGGGCACTGGCAAAGGGGGACAATCCCTATTCGGGTAAGTGCTGGTCAAATGTAGTGACAATAGGAATGTACATTGAATTACTCTCGTATTCCTGATTGAGTTTGCTTACATTTAATACACTAATAGATAATTTATATGTACCTGCTAATCTGTGCAATTCTCTGCTGTATGATCTATATCGGGAGTATGCCTAAATCTATCGTTCATAGTATAATAGCATAGTGCCAGTGACACGAGCAGTCATTTAATGAACCGCTCGTTTCTCTGTCACCTTCATACGTATTTTTATTCCAGTTCGTGTATCATTGTGAGACTCCCAAGAAGTGTGCATTTGTACTCTTACTTTCTGTGTGCGCGTTGCGAATATGTGTGTGGGGCTCTGTGTGTATGTGCCCATATGATGATGTATATTGTGATCGTTTCCAGCTAATACGTATTCTTGACAAGACTTTATGTGCTGCTACGAAGATCTTATCGCAACATCGTGTTTGACGTTTTTATATTTATGCCAGGCTAATGGGCGGTCAAGAATATTTCGAGGATGAAATCAAATCAAATCTTAGATT
This sequence comes from Sphaeroforma arctica JP610, assembly GCF_001186125.1. Classification (NCBI taxonomy): domain Eukaryota; class Ichthyosporea; order Ichthyophonida; genus Sphaeroforma; species Sphaeroforma arctica. The sequence goes on along the minus strand of NW_014040448.1, from coordinate 21,449 downwards.
TACACGATCAGGTTTGTTGGCGATGGCGAACACAGGCAAGGATACCAATGCCTCACAGGTATTGATTTATTCTCACGGACTTGAGTTATCTAGCCATAAATTTGGTATACTATTGAGAGTATATCGATTTTCCAGTTTTGGTTTATATTTGTCGCTTCGCAGAGCCTGGTGCGTTTCGGTACAAAGGACCAAGTTCTGATGTTATAAATCCGGTCGTTCTGTGCAAATTCAGTTCTTCTTCACTGCCGGCGATCGCCTGGACTCGATTGATGGAAAATACACCATATTCGGCGAAGTCGTAGACGATGATGATGAAAGCATGAAAACGCTTTGGGCCATTAACGAAGCTTATGTGGACAGCGAGGGAAGACCTTATCAAGATATCCGGTGTGTATGTTCATTCTACTTTGACCTGCGCAGAGCTAGATCTTGAAAGTCAATTGAGTGTGGATCTATTTTACCGCCGAAAGTGATTTGAAAGAATGTATTGGGAAGCGCACAATGATGCAACACCAATTCGATTTCAAGCGCAAAAGTTGTTTCGCATTCACTGTCCTCTCGTCTCGCGTACATTTCTTAGAATCCGACACACAATTGTTCTAGACGATCCGTTCGATGATCCCCGCGAACTGAGAGTACCATCTCGGTCACCATCTCCTACACCCGAGCAGATGCAGGTATGTTCATCAATGAATTGCAAATATTCACGTTCGCTGCGTTATAAGTGGCCTTTGCTAATTTTGTCTCTCAGCCCTTTCATTGGTTGGTGCTGATATATCCAGCCAAATAGAGCCCGCTTTCAAAATTGTTGGTAGAGAACGTCGCATCATTCTACTACAAGAACGAACATTCGGAATATGTACTATTCGAAATTTCTAGTATACCAAACCGAACGTGATATCTATTCTTGTTAACGTTCCCTAATTCGACGTAGTCCGGACGTATAGGAGAGAATGCAGTGATAGATGAAACTGAGGGCATGACTGATGAGCAAATTGAAGCAATGAAACGAGAGAGGGAAGCAAAAGCTGGCGCCCAGATCCTGGCGATGGTATGATATTCTACTTTTACTATGATGTATGTGTATGTAGTGGATCACTTGTATGTCTGATATCTATACATACGATATTTTCTGTATCGTCGCACCCTATATACTCGGCAGCCATTTCCAGAAAACATGACTGATTGTGTTCTATAGCGTGTGTGTATACTGGTTAATTGGCACCGACGATACTCAATCAATGCTGCTGATCATATATTCGATCTTCGAGGGACAATAGGGTTTAGGGGAAATCATTTTCGAGCGGTCTACCCAAGCCATTGTTGACCTACCTAATTGATACATAACATTTCGAAGCCGCGAAGGTGCGGCTTGATATGGAATAGATTTCCTTGCTCAAACATGTGCTTGTTGTGCTCGTCAGATTGGTGATATGCCTGATGAAGACGTGAAACCGCCTGACAACGTACTTTTCGTTTGTAAACTCAACCCTGTCACCACTGACGAGGATCTTGAGTTGATCTTCAGTCGCTTCGGCACGATTGTCAGCAACGAAATAATCCGAGACAGGAAGACCGGAGATTCTTTGGTAAGTGGTAAGTGTTCTGCAAATCTGTCGGTATACTCGCAAGGAATTAGTATGCATTGTAGTATACTCCGATTTTTCTCATCGCTTAAGGATTACCCTAACTTTCTATCTCGGAAATATGCATGATGGTGTATCGGAACTGTTTCCAAAATATAATAGCCAGTAAACAGATGGGCCTAGGATGTGACTGTTTTGTAGTAAATTCTCAATGTGGGTTTCAACTGCACTACGCACCGCGAGTCGATTGCATATAAACTATCGGTGAGTTGTTAACGTGTATGGGATCAGATCCTGACTCTCTACTCCCGCATAGTATTGTTGATGCAGCGAAGCTGTGATTGGTGTGTTTTGTGTTGTTTCGTGTTCTTTTACCGGAGCATGTCTAATTCCTGTCCATCTGCTATTTCCAATGCATTATGGCCAAATTGCTCGCGCTTTCAGGGATATGCCTTCGTAGAGTTCGAAGAGAGGGAACAGTGTGAAGCAGCATACTTGAAAATGGAGAACGTACTCATCGATGACCGCCGCATTCATGTGGATTTCAGTCAGAGTGTTTCTAAATTATGGCGTCAAACGGCTACTAAGTCCATGCCCGCCGGTGCAGGCGGTGGCGTCAAGTACACCATCAAAAGCGATCAGAGACAGGATGGAAAACAATACGGTTATGTCTTTAACGATGACGATCTGCAAAGAACTGCGTATAACGAAAGTAGCCAGCGAGCTATCGAAAATCCAGAAATATCCGAGGCTAAGAAGGATAGGAATTCCAAGAGGACAGAAGAGAGCGCTGGAACTGCTCGGCACTCGGTGAAAGGAAGGGACCGCAGCAGGGATAGGGGCTCTGAGAATAAACGCAAAGATAACCGGAGAAGCAGAAGCAGGAGTACAAGCCGGGGTAGGGGTATGGCAAACAGAGAGAGCCGCGGAGGACATGATCGGAAGGGGAGGTCCGCAATTGTTGTGCGTGCGAGAAGTAGTGATATGGGTACGCATCGAGATAAGGACAGAGACAGAGCACGGGGAAGAGATCGCCGAGATAGCAAAGATCGCGGCAGACATAGGGACACCAGGGGACGCGAGACAGAGTCAGAAAGAAACAACAGAAGTGACAGGAAACGAAATGGACAGCTAGAGACGAGGGGGAAAGGGGGTAGACGTACTAAGCGGGATACAGATAGGCCAAGATAGAAACAGATTAACTATCAAAGAATCCAGGATATATTTTCGAGATGTGCTTCCTTTCGAACTGGCTCATCCTTGGATTTAATAAAGGCTGCTATACAGTTAGTTTTTGTCGTGGTTGCGGGTGCCTTCAATGTTGCTTGAGAACTCATCTGGAATCACGGTGCAGGTATTAACATTCTTCTATTGAGGTTACGCCTTCTGAATACATAGGTGCGTACCAGATCATTTCCCGCTGCATACTCCATTTGAGAGCATGTTTGTCTCGGTATCGTTGAGCAAAAGCAATTTATTGGTATGCCACAGCAACTTTTTAAAAACAATTGTATATACAAAAGCTAAAGCTGCAAGCTCTTCGTGAAGTGCACCCGCATGTGTAGGTCCACCTTAAGTGCGGAGCACGGCACAGCAGAACTACTTTTTTTTAGAATTTAAAGCCCCAGAACTACTCGAACGACAAGTAAGCATCTTGGACCTTGCTTATAAATTCGTGAAGTACTTCATGGCTTACCAACACTTGAGTCGCCTTCAGGCGCAGGGTGCAGGGTGCCTATTTTTTTCTTCCTTCTGCCTTTATAAAAGGCTGTCAGGACGGGGTTGGTATAATATAGTGACGAGACTACAATACAAAGCTCTACCTGCTGTCAGAGACGACAAGCGATCTACACCTAGCTGGCGAAACATCGTTCTCGTCCTCTGTGCGTCTGCAAGACGTTCCCACCTCACAGCCAGAATTGTGATTACTGAAATCAACCATAACTGCATCTGTCTCGTCCGATGCGCTGCAAGTCTCTCCTTCGTGTATTGTTTCCTGGCACCCATAATTCTGGATGATGACCTCGCACTGTTCACCCTGGTAAAGGTAGCCATAAAACTGCCCCTCTGTATTACACGTATACCTAAGTTTGAATAATGCCCGTAGAGCCATGCCTTCGCCCTCGTTAGCACCACAGCCGATAAAATTATATTGGGTCTCGCCGTCAACAAATAATCGACATGAATTCTTCTCACTATCTTGACTTTTAAATCTATAGGCAATTCCCATACAATCTTCTCTACCATTACACTGTTCTGAGCAAGCACTGACGTATGCACTGGCAGTTGCGTAGGCATTCGAACCGTGCAGGTCACTTACAGGGAAAGAATTGTCGTAATCGTACGTCGTTAAAGTGAGTACGCTAGGGTGCGGCAACGTATAGCCCGAGACTTGCCCAGTTCCTGCGGTGTTTGTTACTCTATTCGGACTATTAATTTGTAAAATAATATTGTCGGAGTCTGCATTTTTAACACAGTGACTGGAGACGATATCCTCTGTGATTCCGCACGTTAAATCAGGTCCACAGCCTCCATTGTGGTACGTGAAATCGGTATATAGTGCGCAAATGTCGCCTTCCACCAGTCGTGGTCGACAAGTTAAAGAGTCAATCACTTCGTGATTATCGAGATACAAAGACAGGCCAAAGTATTGGTCGTTTGGTCCGCAAAATCTCGCGGGATCTTCGATAAAGACCTGTAAAGCCTCCTTTTCTGTTTCATCCCATAATTCCAATTCCCGCAGTACTTCGACGCTACCCACCATCATACAATTGTTTAACTGTGAGTTCTCATACGAATAAGAAAAGGCAACACCCAGACAACCTCCAAATTGTTGACATGCCTTCCCGCACGCGGCAGCGTACCCATCAATTCTGTCATAACTATCACTGCTTTGCAAGAAGCCAACATTGGCGAATTGTGTGTCCGCAGTTGTATAGGTCCAGGCCGACAAGCGCTGATATCCGCTCACATTTAGGTACTCAGCAGTAGTAGTACGATTTGTTTCCTCCCTCCTACTTTGTTTTGCACTGACATTGGTAACTACGAGTGTCAATATAATTAGCGCTTGAAATCCCTGCATTATATTTTTACGTAGTGATGGAATAGCGCCATAGCACAGCGAAGCTAATAATTTAAATAATAAATACACAACTTAGTTAACTACGTATTCAGCTCCTGGACTAATTGTGCAACCCTGAAATGATATTTAGTGGGCAGGAAGCAGTTGTTGTGGTGAGGTCAGTGGTGCCTTGAATTTTTTTTTAAATGTGTACGCTATGTATTTTTTAGAATATATGTAACACAGCTACGTACTGATATTAAAGTGTATACACACTTATTTTTTAAACACAGTGAACAGTATTGTTTGTTTTAAAAAATGATATTCCTACATATCTATTTGACAAAATCATCTCTAGAGAGAGAGCTATGACACGGATAAATATATGAATTGTTAAAAAAACGAGAGCAGAATATTTATAGAAATTTATAATATACGACATAGATAAGCTGACTCATAGTTCATAATAGTTTGCACCGTTTGATTCGTTCCAAAGGGATGATCATAAATTAAACAGATATGGTACACTGTGCTTCTCCTCCAGACAGGGTTGAGTGCCATCAGTACACTTGGCTTCAGTCGCTCGAAAGGGATGGATCCTGATACAATAATGGCTTCTTGCAGACCCAGTACCTTGTTAAGCGTCTACATGAACAACTGTACTTCCAATAATATGGGGTTGCAAGCTTGCTTGTTCTCGTACAGGTTCGGACAGTATACAGAATAAAAGAGTTTATAAGGTTTTATATTTGTTGATAATTGCACTGCACCGCTACTAGCTGGTGGGAGAATAATCTCTACTTACGGTCTGCTCTTTGGAGGAATCCACAGAATGCAGCGATTCCCTAGCCTGTCGATCTTTGATGATGTTCCGGTAACTGGCCCGTTGTTGGATCAAAGGAGCCATTATGATGACCGCAACAAGAACAACTGCATGAATTGACAGATGAAATATGTGAGACCAGATTGCACTGCAAAGAACAAACAGATTCCTAAATTTCAAAAGTAGAGTAGAAATGGGTTTAAATTGAGATTTAAGCGAGCTAAATACCTGCGAAGATGCCACCGCCAACAATGAACGGCCAGCTGTCATCGACAATATCTGCTTCCCGTCTCTGCAATTCGGTTAAGGCCGCATTTTCTCGAATGTCGCCGCCACTTGCGACTCTAAATATAGTGAGTACATTCATCCCTGCTGCAGCTTTAGTCCACACCACAACCACCGCTGGACAATGTCCGGAATGGATCGTCTCGGTTCCCCCAGGCTGCTGATTGCGTGACATCTTCGATACCTTCTGATTCAGTCAAGTTTCCGTCGCTACTATAAAGTCCTAATTTAAAAAAGACATCATCTTCCACCCATCCTACTAAGAATTTAACAGTATTTGTTGCTGGTTCAATAAATCTGGCAATGCCCGCATCCGACTCTTGTATATCGGTAGTGTTGGTCAACCATACAACCGGACCATCAATATTTCTTGTGTTATCGATACTGACAAACTCGATGTCCTGATTGCCCGTCACGTAACCAGTTTGGCCAAAAGGAGCTTCTGCTTGGTGTGAGTTAAATACCATCCTCCAATATTGTCCATCCGGCGCTACACCTCCCAATTCTGCTCCTACATTCCCGCTGCACTCGCCAGCAACGTCTATCACCCTGTTTTCCTTGTTGATATATATTCCGCCTATAGCTTTGGAGCTAAAATTGCTTCCCTGTGTACCAGGGTAGCAATCCGTGACACATACCGGCAAAAATGCTTCGCTGACGGTCAGGCTCGGGTTATAATTTAGCAGAATGGACATTGAGCGAGAACACCCGAAGTTCAAATCTCCGCTTTCGGTGTTTGCTATCTGTGACCCATTGGTTGAATGTAAGTATATGTAGGCATCACTATCAACACCCTCGAATGTTTGAACATGGAAGCTGGCTGCATACTTTCCGTCGCCGTACGTCATCCTGGAGTCCCCAACAATGAATGTATTAGGCATGGAATTCGGTATATTTATCAATGAATTCCACACAACGCCACCAGTGGAGCTGACGAGCCTAGTGTATATTGCGCCGTCGACTCTAATTGAATTGATCTGCTCACTGTAATTCTCGTCCCAAAGCAATACAGGGTAACTGCCATCGTCATGAGCTACGAGACCGCGGACCTGCGTGTTTATAAACATCGTGCATGGTCGTCAGTAAGTGCACAAACATGGCTGAAAAATCGATGACACGGCGCAAGTTTACAAACAGCATTCAATCAGCATCGACTTATGTCCATCAACTTATGTGAGAAAGTAAGACGAAATCTTCGGATGATATCGCCAGACGAAGAATCTATAGAAACGTATGCAACATTGTTACTGCCTGACCATCCGACCAGAACGTTGTCCCCGGCAATCGGCTCGGTGTACACTCGAGCTGCATTAAACCTATCCGAGCCGAAGATTCTGTAGCTATCCCCACCCGACTTCATCGCCGCTGGGAGGTTGATTGTATTCATCGATATGGCATTGTTAATCGAAAATGCCGATGCATTGTGGCGTACACATACCACAATATACATCAAAATTGTACATGCATACATATTGAAAACATGCGAAGTGCACAATTCTCAGCACTTGTCTTCTCATTTATACGCCGCTGCAAGAATCGTCTGGATCTAGTTGCATGTGTACCTGGCTACCCTGCATACTTCTTGAAATAAAAAAATAGTTTATTTCCACGGCTGAAACGATCGGTCGTTGTACGCCCGGCCCCCTCCCCCCATTGTATTCCGGTTCCATGCACTTCCCTTTAGTTTTAAATTGTTAGTGTACTTAGTATATGTTTAAATTTCGCGCCATCACACAGTTATTTATTCGTATTAGTGTATTATTTTAAAGCCGTATTATAAATGTATGATTCATGAACTCCAGGTATCCTAATAACCCTGTTCCCATCTCTCTTAACGCGTAAAATCAGTGTTTCTATTCAGTGTTTCTATAAAAGATATTGTGGGGTTTGTCATCAACTTTTCATATCACCAGTCCCGGGCCAAATAGTGACGAGTCGTCACAATTACGAAAATTTGCACTGAAAAATCTCAAATTGATAATAAAAACATTTTGATTCAACTCTGGTACAAAATCTCTGGCACCGTCTCTATAGTGACAAGTCGTCACCTTCTTGAGCAAGTGGTTCTTGATTCTCATTGGTTAATAGTGTCACATTTCAGCTTTTTTTCCTTCTGATTTTAGGAATTTCTGTCCAAAAAGTAATAAAATTACACCTGATTACTATTTTAAAGCCAAACTAAAACGGCCATTTTTTTTCAACCTTTTATTTGTGTAATTTTCAGAAGGCTATGTTTTGTTTCTTTTCTTTTTTTAACTTTCTATAAAACAGCTATATGCATTTACTTATCTATTCCATATCATTGTACTGCTTCAAGCTGCCGATGTACCCTGGCTCGTGGAATAGCTCAAAGCATGTCGTGCGTTTACCCACCATGGCTCACATGCATAGAACTTGACAATGCGTGTACGTCTGTGCAGTGTGACTTCTGCGCCCCCATACAATATATCTTCTATAAGCATCTCGAGATACTATTCCTTTCATCCTGGAAGCTACTGCATTCAGTAGCAGTACTTGTGGGCGACTATAAGGCCATAGAGGTATTTACGATTGTATCTCCCATACCTGGATAGTCGTCGACATGGAAGCGCTCAAGATATTTATGTGAGCTGTCTGCGCTAGTCCTTATCAGCGGAAACCCCTTTAACATCGTGCTATGGACGATAATTAGGCCACCAATCCCTATATTTGACAAGAGGTTAACTTACGCACGTTAGAAATAGTGACGACTCGTCCCCATTTAAAAAAGAATATTTCCAGATTTTTTAAAGGTGATGACTCGTCACCGTTGGTGGGTTTGGTATTTGTTTTTTTGGTTGTTTATTTTGTTAAAACAAAACAAACCCCAAAAAAAAGAATAACTATTTTACTCCCTGAAGAAGAGAGCATTGATATTTTATTTGTTAAAATAAATATTGCATCCGATTTCATCAACTTTTTTTTCCACGGATGAGTGTTGACAGCAATATTGGAAGTATTTACATATTGTTAACCGTTCTTTTCGGTCAAGTGTCTCTAACTCTCTACCTCTCCTATTTTACTCTGTTCGTGTTTGCAGAAACGAGCTTTTCTGAACCCCTTTCCATTTGACTAGATTCATTTCTTCCACTCAGCATATACGTCTAGACAATAGATTCTACTTTGAAGTTTGACAGCACTGCCACTTTTGGTGTTGGACATGGTTATGCTGTCGTACTCGATATATATATTTTGTCTTCTATAGAAAGGCATTTCTCCAACTGTTGGACAGAGCTCGATGTCCTAATGGTTGATTACTATCTATGGCACGCATGATACGGCTCCTTGACGCTATCGAGACTGCTGAATCTGACTACATCAATACGTAACTACTCCCCGTTTCGCAAATAATTGTCCTATTAGAGCAGTTTTGACATATGGACGGTGTGTTTGAGCAAGGTATCTCTAATGAATGCAGCCCATGCTAACTTTGAGAATAAATCCATATATCCAGATTCTACTGCCCCATATCTGGCTTGTGCTGTCTTCAGTCCACCCAACAGTACTGATCTGCTACTTCTTTTCTCATTGCAATTGAGTTTTGGCATCTATTATATTGTGATTATCTAACTCGAGAAGTGCCGTTTATCAGCCCTTTTAGTGGGTATCAGATCCCGACATACACTCGATTCTGAACCCGAACATTTTGCCGACCATTTGTAGCGTTAGACTATGTTTTGGTTGCAAATTCACCTGCTTTCAGAAACAGTAGTGCACTCGCTGAAAGTTCATGTTTCAAATCACGACAAACGTAGGGGGTCAACAATAATGATGGTGAGCGGTACTCTGATCATTCTACGCTGCAGATATATGCATACTTCCCAAGGCATGAAAACATACAAAGCAATGGTCCAAACCATCAAATACACTGTTTCCCTCAAACGCATGCCTACAATGATTCCCTTCGGATCCACATCACCTCCCTTCGACTGTATACTCAGCATGTCACCGGTTCGTCGCGATATACGTGCGTTCTGTTGCAAAGATATACATACTTTTCAAGGCATAGAAACATCCAAAGCCATGGTCCAAACCATCAAATACACTGTTTCCCTCGAACGCATGCCGACAATGATTCCTTTCGGATCCACATCGCCTCCCTTCAGCTGTATATTCAGCATATCACCCGTCCGTCCCGATATTCGTGCGTGCTGTCGCGGGACCGAGCATTGATATGTCAAACTCCTGAAATCAGCTTGGCGCTTTCTGGACGATGAAGAAATATTTCAAGATTAGCCTCGCCGAATTTCGTATCACTGCTAAGCTGCTACACTCTAAAGCACATTAAAAGCAAGCGTGTTGTAAGCTATTTGCACACGAATACATTTACCTTTTGGTTTTAGTTTGACCGCTCTCTTTGTTTTTGTTCTTCTCTTTCGCTAGCAATAGGATGTCATTGAACAAGAACAAACGTCCCGTCCGCCTTTCACCATTAAGTGTCATGGAAACTGGCGAGTCCAGCAACCATCTACGACAGCCTAAGTCGGACAACTGGATGTTCGGATTTAACTTTTTCATTTTCCGATACAGGCTTTGTAGCGCAGGCTGACTTTCTCGTACATTATAGCAGGCATTGATGTACTTTAGCAGCTGTAAAGAAAAAACAATTTGGATTTGCAACTACTTACAATTAAATTATTCAGTAGTGAGTCGGTATGCAAGAGCTATGTTCGAGAGCGCTCACAATGAATGAAACAAAATCGAAGCTGACCGTAAGCAGAAGGCAATCCAGCATATCTTCGCCCTTTAATATGTGCGCCGTGCACCTATTCAGAACTCTTTGCCGATTTCAAGTCCAATGAGATATTAATACAAACTTAGACTATGTATATATAGAATCGCAAATTAGGGCGGCAATTAAAACTTTTGAAATTCGGTGATCATGTACTACACTAACTTATTACATGTAGAAAAGAATAGCTCAAAATATCTGACCACGATACACGCAAATTGTATCATAAACTGTATATCAGCAGCACTGCACTAATTTAATAACGCAGGAGATAGCTGGGCATATATGTTTGCGTTTCTAAGCATCTAGTATGAACATGCAGGTTTCTGATTGCAAGTGTTCGCGTGGGACGATGGAATACGATTGAATGTGCAATAGTTGGAGAACTCCGATCGAAATTGACGGCAGATAATGCAAGGTATACATACATACATTTTTATAAATGTATAGGTAGCTTGGCCGGAATAACACTATACTTTGCCTAAATTGGAAGCTAGTGTGGAAATGTACTACGCATAAAATCATGCTTGCACGTACACAAACAAAAATGCAGAGGAAAATATCTTATAAAATATACCAGGTGATATGTTGTACGGATCAAGAATTATGTGTAGTACGATAAATTACTGTTACCCGATTATTGTATATCACTTTTGTGCTGTATATAAACAACATACCCTTTCAATATGAACAAGGGACAGGTGTAGAGCGGCGTGCTCTTCGGAGTGCCTGGGAGTGACTGATAACAGTGCCTAAACGTCCAATAAAAGATAAATATGGGTTTTTTTTTAGATGATCAAGCGACGTGTTGGATCTTTCACATTAAACGTTGGCGTCGCGCTGGTGCACGAGACTCTATGGTTCGTTAGCTTTGTGAGAAAAATCAAGGTACCGCCTGCAATCCTTGCATGTACACGAAGTGTCAAAACAAGTATAATTATGTCACGATACCTGTAGTAAGAGCACATATCTGGGCAGACGCTGGATTGGGGTGAGCAAAAATGATGCGAGGCCTAAATTTTGTTCCATTTCTTTGTCCGTATCCGCCAGTATGGCTGCGAAATCCTCGCTATCTCTGACGTGCTGTTGAAGGGCCACTATCGATCGTTGCAGATCCGCTATGTAGTAGACGTATGACTTCAAGAACTCTGCCTCATCGTTGAAGGGACGAAGCAAAGATATGATGAGTAAAAGCAAGATAGAATCTACTGTAGCGGGGTATAGTAAAGATGCAGCGGTGAGTGAGCTGAACCACACCGTGCTGCATTCGAGAAGCGAAAAATTGCTCAGCACATCGGGTAACACAAAAGAACAAACTTCGATTCGAACTGGTAATGCTTCTACATGTGTACACTACATGTTAAAACATTTGTGGCAAATTACGAAACCATACTTACCAGAAGCGTCCGAACGAAACACATCACCGATCAAGCTGACTGGCTGTCCATCATCGACAGTAGCACATGTTTCAAAGGCTCGCAAAAGCCTGGTGTGGCCAGCGATTAGATGATCTATACATTCGGGTATTATAATATCCATTAACTCCTCGGCTAAAACATTGGTCGCACGAATGGCCACGTTGTACTCCTTGATAATCAGCAGCTGCTTTAAATACTTCGTTTCAGTCGAAATTACTTCGTCCAACACCATTCGGCGCTGTAGTGAGAAAAATTCCGAAATTAGCTGATAATATGCATGTAGGGGTCAACCACCTACTTGGTGGATGTAGGCTGTAGCCTATTGCCGATATTGGACTCATGAGTTTTCAGGCTACACCTACATTTCTAACAGTCGAATTGAAATGAAGTGCTAAGCCTTGCGTGAACCACAGACCGCCAGACTGGTCTATATAGAATAACAGCAACTCAATCAATATACTTGAACGAATTCTATAAAAGCAAGCTGGCATAGAATAAGAGTTCACTATTATCTTCAGTGCTCTTGCATCGTGGCGTAGTATACAACAAGTACAGCTTGTATGAATGTCCATTCTGAAGCTCTAATAACACACCTCGGTTTCAACTATGTCGTCAAATTCGTTGATTGGAAGAAGTTCGTCAGCAGTGGTCTCCCTCTGTGCTGTGGGCATGGAACACACCATACACGGAATTCTTTTTTTACGAATACCGCCCACATTACCCTTCCCCTCTGAGTTTATGGTCCTCGATGTTGGTTGCAGCTCATGCGTGTTCTTCTCAACTATCGAACAACATTTTCGAGCTGGAATACATTTTCGAGGGAAAGGTTCTATTACTAGTTCGGACGCCGACTCTTCAGGCTGCATTGTGTAGCTCTTTGTCGTATTTTCATTCAAGGCCACGCTTGCTGCCAAAATTTGTGTCTTCGCCGCTGGGTCACCGGACGTATGGGGAGAAGTGTTCACTTGCGTTTCACAGGAAGGGACACTGCCAGATCGCGGACTTCGAGATTTGCTGTACTGTATATTATCTGTAGCATTAGTGATTACTTTGGACGAATGATGAAAAATTACTTCAACGTCTTTCAAATCCCCTTCACTCCGCGAAATTTGTCGTCTCCCGAGGTGTCGATGCCTTTGTGGCGGAACGACATCGTGAGGCAGACCAAAAGCTAACTTGTCAGAACCAACGACGGTGACTTGACGAGTACAATTTGCATTATCAGGCGGTTCTGAAGGACACTTATTGATGCTTGATAATTGTGAGTACGGCTGTAATGGGCAGTTCGATGCTAGTAATCGATTTGAGCAATCCATTGAGGAAATTGTAGGCCTCGAATCCGAGATAGTCAACCTGTCTGCAAGATTTCTAGTATACTCAAGACCTAAACAACTCATTGAATTCTCCAACAAATCGACTTGTTTATCCTGAATTATCGTTGATCCTATCGACGTTTCCCTAACTGCCGACTGTAACCTCCCCTGCAAGTAAGCCGTCGTTTGTTTTGGTACTATAAAAGCGTTGCTGTCGTACTGTTGTGATTGTTTGTATTTAAACGCTGCTGCAGGCTGTGGAAAAGACATAGAGCTGAATGTTATATTAGCCAGCAAGCTGTAGGAATCGTCGCCATTGTGTACATCTGTAGGGTTTCCGAAGAGTAATCTATTGATGTGAGAATCTCGTGGGCACTGGTCTGATTGCTTTTGATGCATACTCGTTTTTTTCCTCGCTTTAACACTGCGCTTGGTATACATTACAGGCTGCACAAAGTTCGCTCGTCTTTCATTGTCAATTGCGGTAGCTACATTACTAATATAGTGATCAGTGTATGACTTCGACCCCTGATCGGTGGATATGGATTTGGCCTGCAAGTCTGCACTATTGCCTACTGTAAACTTCTCAACACCTTGGCTTGTAGTGCACTCGTGCACGTTGATAGTTGAGCTTGCTGTCGGACAGCTGATCGGTGGCGCACATTTTTTGTCGTCTTTTTCTTTCTGAGTGTTGGATACCTTCTCGCATTGTAAATTTGTCACCCCGGAGACTGCAAGTTGGACTTGTGCTGGATTTCTTAGTGTATTAACTTCCGGTAGTGTCTCTACAGTTTTGTGATGTCTTCGACGTCGAAACATGTTTAAGCCAGCACAGTTTTCTGTATAAAATATGACATGAACGCTGACCATATAGCATACACGAATTTCAATCACATAGATGAACCACAAAACATACAAAACATACATTATATTCATATTTTATTAACGTTCATCAAATAATCCGCGTATGTATACATTGTATAGATCTTCGTTGCTATGAATACACTAAGGCTATCCTGCCCCTCTAAGGCTATCCTGCCCCTCTAGGGTTTTGGGTTCCGGTTTTGAAATCGAGGTGGTGAATCACAGACTCACAATCACAGAATTGGTGCACAGTGCACACAATATAACCGGGATCTTAGTAGAATATGTAAATACCCTACTTCGCCAGTTGTACTTCGATGGTAAGTACCACACACACATAGGGGAATACCAAATGTGAGCGGTATACCCATGAAATCCAAAATGAATTAAATTACTTTAAATCGTTAAAAGCGGGATTTAGTTAGCTTTGTGGCCGCCTATGCTGGCATTTGTTACTTTGTATGGCCCTTCGGGCTATACTCATGTTTGCAAAATGAAGCCCTACGGGCTTCTTTTTGCTGTGGTCATCCCGTGCCATGACACACAGTCACACACTGATACAAAGGTAAACGAGAGAGATCTGCAAATTTATTCCAGCCGGTTCTTTCGAATAACTACGGAATTTTCAGTCACTTCGTCCTTATACGAAATCTTATTCCAGAAAATACATGAAAATGTACTTTAGACTTAGCATAACTACTTGCTTATTCAGACCATATATATAAAAGGTTATACCGAAACAAGGAGATAGCGATGGGCGTAGAGCTCGTATATCCCGCGATTCCAGAAGAGGAAAGGATGTAGATTCATGCACAGTGTCGATTCATAATAGTACAACCGATACTGCGTATTTCAAATACCCCCATCAATCAACCTCTCGAGTCGTTCGCCGACATCCTCGTCCAACTGGCGGTCCTACATGAAAAGACCTAACTTTATACATTGTAGGCTGTGGCATTGCAGAAAAATGGACAGGTGAGTAGTCTCGTTCTTTTTCGTATTGCCTTGCATTTACAGACGTCACTCCTGTGTATCTCCAAGCATCTTAATTATCTGTGCGTGCGCTCACGCACACTATGTTAAGTGCATGTTTGTGGAAAATTGCACGTGAAAGGATAGGAGTTCTTACGCGTTCAAGCATGTTGAAGTATTTAGACATTTATATGTGTATGATTGCATGAATTTCTTTATATATATATATATATGTGTGTGTGTCACTCACTCACTCACTCACTCACTCACTCACTCAGTGTGTGTGTGTGTGTGTGTAGTGTTACTATATATATATATATATATATATATATATATATATATATATATATATATATATATAGTTATAGTAGTGTA
>NW_014040448.1:0-5982 GCF_001186125.1 Sphaeroforma arctica JP610 | reverse complement strand
TATATGGATTATTTTATGTGTCATATATATATATATACATATATATATACTTGTAGCAACTGTGGGCTTCACTGGTGTAAAATTAGTATGTATCTGTCCTGACATCGTCTCGGAGGAATATTTATCTTTAATGTGTAGTTATGGTCAGTATCTCGCAGAAAGTCGATATAACCTGTTTACTGTGCCCTATTTCTGCTGGACAAAACTTGAACGATATGTGTGCGGTCAGGCCTATGAACTTTGTTGGTATTCTGCATTTTATCTTCGATATATACTATTGCCAGATTCTTTTGAAACAAATTTTTCTCTGTAGCCATAAAATTATCTGTTTATGTTTTATATTGAGGTCTTAATTTTAGAAAGCTGTGTTACGGATTTTGATAAAGAAATGATGAAGATTATTTTCTATCGGGTAAGATAGTACTCGCTTAATTGGATAGAATACACCCGTGCAATGCACTTGTGTGAATATACTTCCAATTGGGCTTTACCATCACAGCAACTCACCTTTGAAAATTGGCAAACAAACAAACATTTCTTTTAAAGAATATTCAAAGACAAATGACTATGTGGCTGCTGTATTGTTATTTTACTATCAGCGGAACGTGTTGTAGTGCCTGGTCCAATTCATGTGCAGATATTTGCAAAGCGACGAAATAAATACATTTATAGGATGATCAAGCAGCATTGATTGATAATATCCGACCACAAACTCACACATCCTCTGAAATGAAAAAAATAGTATGCTCCATCAGCACACGTTTTATTGATTGATTGTACTGAGTGATAAAATGTAGGCTTTGTGCTTGATTCTTTCATTGCGATATGATTGGGTAGACACAATTCAAAGAAACTGCAATTAGCGAGAAGCTGAAATTCCGGATACACCCACCCGTTCTAATTCAACCCTTCTCTAAATTAACCCCTGTAAACAAGCCCCTCGTGTTGAACCTCCCGAGAGGTTTCTTTTGTTATCAGGAGTCTTTGACGGGTCAGCCATGCAAAACGTATATGCCTGCAATTTTGAAGCACTTTTTGCCCCGATTTTCCCTTCCTAAAATATTCCAGATAATTTTTGAGCACTTTCAACCCTGGGTTCCACTCTTGAAAGCGAGCATGGCAAAAAAAATCCTCATAAATATAGATGATAGTTGCGCACAGGGTTCTGCGTTGCATTGTGATCTGTGAATCAATCTGGAGGTTTATATGGGCAATCCTCTAAATGATAGCGCTCGCCGTAAACTCACTCTGAAGTGCCCGTTGCAAATTTGAGACAGTTTTTGTTTAGATTTTGGCAAAATCTGTTCGAACTGCGATAGTTAGCATACACCAATACCTAGTAAATCAATCGCATGCATACTATGAGAGAGCTTGTGCCTGCACATCCTGTTAAATTAACTCTATCAGCCATGATAAAAGACATTGGTTGTATGTTTGTAAGCGCACATATGCATACCATCACCACGTGCATGCCGAAACATGCCATTAATACGCATATTCTAACAGCGACTATTTAAAATCGCAACATTGAATCGACTGTATGTTTTATTCCCGAATTGAGTCGATAAGGTATTACATACTTGAAATAATTGCTCGTCGTGGAGTCGAGACGGACCTTCTAAGCCCCACACACATACAAGCCCCATACTCATACATATACATTACGGACCCATATAAACACACAAGCGTTGATTGTATTCGAAACTGGCGCAAGGGGCGTTTTTGTGGCTCGATGTTGTAACTAAACAATTTGCGAGGGCGGAACTTGGTTGTTAGTTTACGTTGATCGATAAGCGTACGCTGGCCCGATATTGAACGAGTGGCCCTGGTTTTATCACTCAATTTCTGGTACCTTTTTTTTTAACGAATTTCCCTCCAGAGATCGAACATTGTAGTTCTTAGAGTTCGCTACCCGAGTGTTCAGAGAAACAGTTTGCACCTTATACTGAATGACAACATGAGAAGTGAATTGATTCAAAGTTGTAAGTACTCATTATTTACCTATGCACTCGTTGATATTCTGATCAATTTAATTTGTTACAGCTCGTGAGAGATTACAGTAGTCATGTACACCTCAATATGATAAACACGATATTATGCCATCAGTCAAGAGAGAAATTTGAGAAATGTACTCAAACTATTGTATTCACAGCTGGGCCACCGGTCCGCCTGAGAGTATATAGCAGAGAAAGTGATATGTTTATTTCTTTAAATACATTATCACACTAGTGTTCTGAATAAGATTTCTTATACTGGTCATGCAATAATTTACCCTAGCCCACCCAAACGGTCGAACATTAGTACATACACTATTGGTATATATCTATGGGTGAGATTAAGGATAAAGGCATCCAAACACAAACATTTGTAGCTATCGCACCACTAGACACTACGCAATAACACAGCTCCAATTGAGAATGTTGACTTCTCAATCGACACTAGAACAACATCAGCAGCAGAAAGTAGACAAACCCAAGAAGTCTGACCAATCGTTATGCAAACGTCGAGCAAGCCAGAACAACCGCGAATGACCTCATTTTCAACCCGACAAACTGCTCAGAGCAAAGTATATATCAACGAACCGGAGGCTACCGCAGCGGCTAGCTACAGGAACACATTGCGCTCTCGAAGCAACTAATGATACAATAATTATAGAAGGTCGACAATTCTTTCGAGAACTCCGAGATCTTACGATATGTGACAGTTCAAAACCAAGACTTCCTACCAACCGTCCTGCAAATTCGAGACAGCCAGAACCACTGCAAATAACATCGACAAACTGCTCAGAGCGGGAAAGTATATATCGGCGAACTGGAGGCTACCGCAACAACTAAAAGATCATATCACGCTCTTGAAGTAACTATAGCTAGAATAACAATTCAAAATCGAGGAGTCCGACAAACCATAATGCAAAGGTCGAACCGGCCCGAACAACTGCAAATAATCTCGTCTTCAACACGACAAAAACTGTCCAGAGCGATATATATTTTGGCGAAGCGAAGGCTACCGCAGCAACTATAAGTACATATCACGGTTTCGAAGCAACTATAGCTAGAATGACTGCGGACGGTCGACAACTCTCCGAGAACTGCGAGGCCTTGCAAAATATTACAGTTATGTCAACTAGCATCACAACAATCGCTGTACTAGGTCAGCAACACGCACATGGCTAATTCAACAACTTCAGCACTGGAACAGAAAGTATACACGGGTATATAGTGGTAATTAATTCATCATCCCATCCTGTCAGGTTAGATGTGCAGTCCCCGGGGCAGGCTTCCTGCTCGGAAACCCCTTTTCGTTTAAGGTAGCCGAACTCTTCAAGGAGTGGCCCCAAGTTTATCAGTTGTTTAATATGAATCTCTTCGGATTGGAGTATCTATAAGACGCCAAATGCAACTGACTGGGATGAACATCACGCTCGGATATAGAACGCTTGAGGGTACAGCGCAAGGTATTCGCCCTAGTTGACAACAACCCACGGGAAAAATCAATATATACACCTCGATGGGTCTTCAAAGCAAAAACGTACAAATCAGGGCAAGACACACGACTTAAATCTCGACTGACCGTAGCAGCATTCGATGTAAAAGATAAGAAAAGAAATAAGGGTGACACAGTGGTCGTATGTTGGGTCGACCGTTGCGTAGCCGCCTAGCGGGTACTTCTTAAACTATTCGTCGGTTTACTATGCGTCAAGAGTACAAACACTATTCACTCAACAAATCCAAAATTTCATGATTGTACCCATAGACGACAGGATTGCAGCATGCCAGAGAAACCCTAAAGCTGCAATGAATAAAGAATGAAGCATCGGTAATATGGATGCATATCACAGTGGTTTCTCACGAGTGATGTGGAAATGCAACCCGGATGCGTATGCCTTATCAATGACAATACATAAAAAAAATGTTGCAGGTATGAGGATAAATTGGCTGTAATCCATCACGAAAGCCGATTCTCGAGTCAAGACTATGAGGTGACAGACAACCCCGCATGTATCCCAGAAAAAGCGGCAAGTTCACATTCACAACAATCTCACAATGTATCCAGCCAGTGGGTCCCACACGATACCTTGTGGATCAAACACGAATAGATATGTGCTTTGCCGTCTCAACCTTAAGTCTCTACCTGATAGGTCCGCAGTAAATCACTATGGCAGTGCCAAGGGATACACGAACAATGAACCATTTGTCCCCTATATCGCAACAGCTTTGCTAGCGACGATACAACCAGACAATCCACTGCAACATCGGGTGACTGAGCATTACAACAGCCGCACTGTTAATTTGGGACTCTAATTTACAACGGTCACAGACAAGTTCTACAACTGAGATAGAATACGCCATACATTCCGAAACAGCTGAAAACACTGTATGGGTTTGGAATATCTCCACGGAACTTGGCATCACGCTCTATGAACCTACCGCTATAGAGCTGGACATTAATTCAACAATACTATTGACAAAGGGTATCACTAATTTTCGCTGTACTAAGAACGTCTACATACGATATCATCACATCAGAGAACTCACGACGAACAGCACTATCGAATTCATCGGAGCAAATACGCTTCGATCTCTTCAGGGAGCCTCGCAGCCGAGAAAAGTTCACAGATGTCCGTGATATATTGATGATTCGTACGCAAAATCGACTTAGCGCAGTTGATAATATGGTAAGCACTTTTCAAATGGTTCATGCTTGTACCTCTAGATATATCCTAGACAGAGACATTGTACCTGGAAAATAACACATGAACTGTTTGCATCAAAAAATTGAAATCATACATGTTGGATATACAATAAAAATATTTATGTACTTTATTTTTCGGTAGCAGCACCCAATTATCATATTTCGACAAGCACTCGAATGTTTCTTCATGCACTATAATTTTCCCTATACTGGTTCAAGGTTTTATAGAAGAATCTTTTTTGTTGCTGACCGTGAACCAAAGTAGGTATTTCAGAAGGAAAAGGTGTGGGAGTTTTACTATTGCCGCTGTCTGACTTTACGGGTGAAATTAGTCACGTCACAAATTCTATGGGTTGATTCGATAAAAATATAAATTCTCCCTACCTCGCATCCCAGTATTATCGAAGTAAAACTACAACTCTGCAAAGTTTGATATCTGATATATACTCAAAGATCGAATCCCTAGTCAAATACACGAATGCTGAGTCTATCGTTTCACCTACCAACAGCACCCATAAGGTCTTTTGGTGTTATGTATGTTGGTCTAATAAGCATCGCACTGGTCGGTTCATAATGAGGGCCTGCTGCAAGTGTGGCGACAAAACATATACTGCTCGTGACTCAAAGTCCAAAAATGTAATATTTACAATGTAACAAATCGAACACGTATCTAACGACTACTTGGCAATAGTCTGCAGTAAACATACTAGTTAAGTTAAACTCCCATATACTGCTCCACACAAAGGATAGACTTCATCAACCAACACGATTTAAAATTCACACATTAACACTTTAACAAAACACTGCAACAGAATAGGCTATCTTACCACATTCGATCCGCCGGCTATCTTTAGTTTGCTCGTAGTAAAGCTTCAAGGTTACTATTATCCTTCGAATGACACCAATTGATTGACCTGAAAGGGGCGTGGGTATATTTATTAAATGAGTCACTGTACATGTATACATGTATACATGATGCACTCATTAATGGGTTTATCGTAAACTACTTCATGCTCTCGGTTGTGTAGCCAATATGACTAGACTGGACTGCGTCTGCGCTCTGAACAAACTTTTTGACTTCACTGCCCCACTACTAAGATACACTTCTTAAGATATCCGCTATCTTACCAGTACAACTTCGGAAACACTCATTATCAGACACCGTCTTCAAGCATATACATATCCTTGTTTGTATTACTATACACTCACATACAAATCACACACCGAAGCTCTGATATGCATTAAAAGGCTTTAGGGTTGAAATAGAATAAAACATATATATATATATAT
>NW_014040449.1:150057-153015 GCF_001186125.1 Sphaeroforma arctica JP610 | reverse complement strand
GCACGTAAATACATCAATCAACGACATAGTTTGATACACAAAATGCGACAAAAGAAGACAAAGGCACATACACGACCACTATTCCTGGGAAGTAGATGGCACCACTGTTGCGTTTGCGCGTAAATACACCAATCAACGACATGGTTTGATACATAAAATGCGACAATAGACAACAAAGGTAAATACACGACCACTATTCCTGGGGAGTAGATGGCACCACTGTTGCGTTTGCGCGTAAATACACCAATCAACGACATGGTTTGATACATAGAATGCGACAATAGACAACAAAGGTACATACACGACCACTATTCCTGGGGAGTAGATGGCACCGCCGTTGCGTTTGCAGGCGTTGCCGTTGATTGTCGTATTCTGCAGAGACGAACGAGCCACACTCTCTAGCAGGTACAAGGCACCAGCTAGGGGATACAAACAGACATGCTCAGGTTAAATAGTAAATATTAGACACTTCCTACATATGAGATACAAACAGACATGCGCAGATGAAGTAGCGGATATAACACACTTCCTATTTAAAAACAGAACGCTCAAGAATAAAAAGATCTGACTATCTGATAATAGATCGTCGAATAAACAAAATAATCTGGCTATCACAAATCTGCGAACCCATCTAAAATTAGAACACTTAGAGAATTGAATGGACATAGATAGTACGACAGTTCCAAAAATAGAACACTCAGAGAATTGAATGGACACAGATAGTACGACAGTTCTAAAAACAGAACACTCAGAGAATTCAATGGACACAGAAAATAGTACAGTTCTAAAAATAGAACACTCAGAGAATTCAATGGCCACAGAAAATAGTACAGTCTTAGACATAAAACACTCAGAGAATTGAATGGTCACAGAAAATACGACAGTTCTAAAAATAGAACACTCAGAGAATTTAATATACACAGAAAATACGACAGTTCTAAAAATAGAACACTCAGAGAATTGATTGGACACAGAATGGTCTACGTACCGTCGTATGTAGCGAAATTGTATTTCATATTCACATTCGTCAGATCCACTTTGTTGGCCGCAATCCCTCCGCCGTGGGTTCCGAAATTGGCATATAACGAGCAGTTGTCCATGGTAACCACGGGTAGATCCTATAAATAGAACGGATATTAATAGAACAGATAAAAATAGAACCGATATAAATATAACTGATATAAATACAGATATAAATTGAATATATATGAATAGAACAGTTATAAATAAAACAGTTATAAATAGCATACATAAATAGAACAGATATGAATAGAACAGTTATAAATTAAACAGGTCTCAATAGAATACATAAATAGAACATATATAAATAGAACAGTTAAGAATGAAACAGGTATCAATAGCATACATAAATAGTACAGATATGAATAGAACAGTTAAATAAAACAGCTATAAATAGAATATATAAGCAGCATATATACACCTAAACCATATACAGAGTGTCCGGTTATTGAGTGCAGCATAACTGATATAGCTAATATTATACGTTAATACATTGATACACAAAGAGTAACGTACAGGTAGCTATGCGTATACGTTAATAAATGAATATACACATAGCACAATACATATTGCAGATTGTTACTAAGTATACAATAATACAGAGGGACACCAAAAAAAATACATATCAGCAGACTATTGCTAGAGATATACATTAAATACAGAGGTACACAAATAGTATACCTATAGCAGATTTATACCATTCGTATACGTTAAAAAAATATAAATGCAAAAGAAAAATACAGTCCATATTGCAGATTGTTACTATAGATGTATAATAATACAGAGATATACAAAAAAAAGGTTAATATAGCCGACTTTTACTATAGAACTGCATAGAGCAGACTATTACCATAGATTTAGAATATCCCAGAGAAATACATAAGATATACAAATAGTAGGCATATACCATTCGTGTACGTTGATGAAAATATACAATAAAAAAAGGGACATATAGCAGACTACTATGTGTCTATAATTCTAATTCGGTATGCAGAATGTACACTACGTACCTACACTGAAGACTTTCTCTATAACTACGGCTTATAAATACATAAATGAATACGTTAATATACGAGTATACAAAAATAATACAGTACCTATAGCAGTTGATTACCGTAAATGTTTAACGTTCTGTATAACTACCGTTTCATAAACACAGATGCAACAACCACCCAGATACACAACTCACTACATACCACACCAGCTTCAGGCACATATCGCGGTGAGATGATTGCACCTCCCCCTTGCTTTAGGACCGGTACCAGGAATGGATGAAGGACAGAACAAAATGGTAGGTACACGAGAGTGGATGTCAGTCGATTGTATGGAGGGGTGTGTAATGTCAATGGATATTATCGTGAGAAAAACGTGCTCAACTGTAAAAGGTGATAGGATATGGTTTACTTCTTATTGCCGAGAAGGAGATGTAGTAAATGTGTAGTATATGTATTATTTGTATATATAAAAACATAGTAAATGTGCAGTATACGTATATATGCAAATACAGTAAATGTGTAGTATACGTATATATACAAATATAGTAAATGTGTAGTATATGTAGTATATGTAGATATGAAAATAAAGTAAATGTGCAGTATATGTAGTATATGTATATTTAATTGTGTAGCATATGTTAGTATACGTGTATACAATTGTGTAGTATATGTAGTATACGTATATTTAATTGAGTAGTATATACAGCATACTATAATATACGCAAGAGACGCTACCAATTACAATATATTTATTAACAACTAATAGTAATTTAGGCAACAAACATGTGCGGATGAGCATTGACAGTAGGCAATACCAAACATGCACAACACACACGCACACATATATACACACATAACACACATACATACATATGTAGTATATATATATATATATATATATATATATATACATACAACACTACACACTCCGCCCACCCTACTT
>NW_014040449.1:142992-147341 GCF_001186125.1 Sphaeroforma arctica JP610 | reverse complement strand
CATATTTACTAGAAATATATATATAAATAAATAAATATATAGTTATATAATTATATATATATATATATAAATATATATATATACATATACACACACACACACAAACACACACACATATATATATACGGACGTACACCAAGCGCAGTGTTGTTGTTGAAATTGCACTGGTGAATCCACAGGTCCATCGTTGTGTATACAGCACCTCCGTCACACGACTCGGATCTGCACAATTGGAAAACAAAGCGATGTGAAATGTGAAAGGCATTGCGGTCATTACGCCGAAGAGCACAGGCACACACAGTTACAGACACAGACACAGACACAGACACAGACACGCATATATGTATATATATACATACATACATACATACATACATACATACATACATACATATATATATATATATATATATATATATATGTATGTATATATATATATATACATATATATATATATATATATATATATATATATATATATATATATACATATATATATATATATATATACATATATATATATATAAATATATCAACACGAATTGTACACATACACACACATTTACGAACTATCGCGTGCGCTGTCGCATCTGCTCTGTTATAAATCTGAGCGACATATTGTGAGATCAGCCGAAGTGTAGATGGCCCCTCCTTCCTAGAAAAATGACCAAAATGGACCGAAAAATGTGTGAGATGACATATAAAACCTATTAAATTCAATACAAATTTCGGATCGAATACTGGTATTTTATTAAAATTGTTATTGCTGGGATTTCGCCATTACAATTTCGAGTTCAAATGGCCCAAATAACATCACCAATTTGATCGGCAGGCCCCAGACATGCTAAGTACATTGTTGTGGTAAGATACATTTGGTAAAAAGACTGATCCAATTACAAACCTCTGAACAGGTAACCTCTGAACAGATAACCGCTGAACAGACAACCTCTGAACAGACAACCTCTGAACAGATACACGACAACAGGTGCACACGCCAACTAGGAACGGATAGCGTTCGCTGACACAATGGAGTAAGCAACGAAGACATGCGAGACCAACGATAGTCCCTCTAAGAAGTATGCCGTAAATCGGAATTTACGTAACTATTTAGTAGGTTATCAACAGATGCTTATACACGGTATGTACCAAAAACCCTAAACCCTAAAAACCATAGCAAAGGTGAGCTACGAACAATCAGTAGAGGTAAGACACAAGTACAACCACACAGACGACTACAAATGCATATCCATCACCGAGAGGGCAGGGTCTCCTGTTGTTTTTGTAGGAGGAGGCTTTAGAAAGCAATGTATTGAACACGCACACGTGTACGTTGCTCTCCATCGCCTGGAGTGTGATCACAAACACACTAGTTCCAGGAGTAGACAGTAGCGATTCTAATAGACTGCAACAGTTCTAAAAATAGACTGCAACAGTTCTAAAAATAGACTGCAACAACTCTAAAAATAGACTGCGGAAATTCTAAAAATAGACTTCCGTCCATCACCGAGAGAAATGCGCTGAGCACGTACACGTGCACGGTGATCTGCAAGAAAAACAGACCGCAACAATTCTAAAAATAGACTGCAACAACTCTAAAAATAGACTGCGGAAATTCTAAAAATAGACTTCCGTCCATCACCGAGAGAAATGCGCTGAGCACGTACACGTGCACGGTGGTCTGCAAGCCCAAAAACAGACCGCAACAATTCTAAAAATAGTTTTTTTTTCGCTTTTGAGACGGCAGTGCATACTTCGACCAAGTTTTCGGGAAAAAAAAAGCTATCAACAACCCAAATACAGTGAAAGTACGCGGGAAGACAATCACGCAGACCTGCATTGTGGCCTAGCCAATTTTAAAAATAGACTGACGAGGGTGGTATCTACCGTATAGGAGCCACATCTAAAAATATACTATAAATGGCGGCACCAGCCGTATCGGAGCGAATTCTAAAAATAGAGGACCAATAGCGGCTCACACATACTGTACTGGCATAGTTCTGACGGAAGTAACTGTCCGTCACAATACTCCCTTTGCCATGGTGCGAATACACCGCCCCTCCTCTCATCTGTGCAGGGCCCATTGAGGTAATAGGTGTGCGACATCTATTTAGAATGTTTTAATGTGTTTAACATACGACATTTATATAGATGGTTTTGATGTGTTTAATATACGACATTTGTTTAGAATGTTACATTTTGTGCGACATTTATTGAATGTTTTAATGTGTTTAATATACATTTAGAATGTTATATTTTGTACGACATTTATGTAGAATGTTATATTATGTACGACATTTATTTAGAACGATAGAATGTAAGATATTATTTATTCAGCACGGTTTAATGTACGACATTCATTTCGATATTTTTTTTGTACATTTATCATGATATTTTTAACGCACATTTATTCAAAATGTTTTATTGTGCGACATTTAATCAGAGTTTTTCTTTGTACGACATTTATTCAGAATGTTACAATGTATGACATTTATTAAGAATGTTTTAATTTACGACATTTATTTAGAATGTTATTCCGTACGACATATATTAAAAGCGTTTTAATATACGACATTATTAAGACCGTTTTAATATACAACATTTATTTTGCAAATTTTAATGCACGATTTGTTCTAGAATGCTTTCTTTTACGACGACATTAATTTAAAATGGTTTTAATGTACGACATTTATTTAGAATGTTTTTTTCTTCTGTCCTTAATTCAATTAAAACGTTTTAATGCACGACATTTATTCAGAATTTTTGAGTATACGACATATATTTAGAACGATTATTTTGTCCCATATTCATTCAGAATGTTTTGATATACGACATTTATTTAAAATGTGTTTTTGTACGATAATCGTTAAGAACGTTTTAACGTACAACATTTAGATGGAATGTTCTAAAGTATGATAGTTTTTTTACAGTGTTTTATATGTACAACTGGTTTTCGGTAGTATGAAAGTTTTTTTTACTAGTGTTTTATATGTGCAACTGGTTTTCGGTAGTACGATAGTTTTTTTACAGTGTTTTATGTGCAACTGGTTTTCGGTAGTACGATAGTTTTTTTACAGTGTTTTATGTGCAACTGGTTTTCGGTAGTATGATAGTTTTTTTACAGTGTTTTATGTGCAACTGGTTTTCGGTAGTATGATAGTTTTTTTACAGTGTTTTATATGTGCAACTGGTTTTCCACAGGATACATAGGCATCCACGTGCGGCCCATTTGTGTACCGTCATATAAGGCATTTTGTACGGATGTACATATAGCTGTGCATACGAAAGTACATATTTGCTAGACCCACATATTCATATACTACTTAGACAAATTCGTTTACGATATAGTCATGTTCATATACTACATAGACAATCATATGCTACGTAGACATATTCATATACCACATAGTTATATTCATATACATATCATTCTAAATATTCTATAGTCCTACATATTCATAAACTATATAGTCATATTCATATATGACAGTCATATTCATATACTACATAGTTCTATTCATATACTACATAGTCATATTCATATACTACATAGTTATATTTATATACTACATAGCAATATTCATATACCTATCATTCTAAATATTCTATAGTCCTACATATTCATATACTACAGTCATATTCATATAGTACATAGTCATATTCATACACTACATAGTCATATTCATATACTACATAGTTATATTCATATACTACATAGTCAAAATTATATACTACATAGTCATATTCATATACTACATAGTCATATTCATATACTACATAGTTAAATTAATATACATATCATTCTATATATTACATATTCGTGTATATATCATTCTATTAAGTAGACCCACAAATTCATATACATATCATTCTATATATTCTATAGTCCCACATATTTATGTAAATATCATTCTATCAAGTAGACCTACATACTCATATATATGATTTACATTTCATTCGCACGTGTCGTCGAAATACAATTAAGAATACCCATAATTGAGAAGGAAACCAAAAAAAGTGAAAAAGAACAGCAACCTTTACAGACACACAGATGTTTGGATATTCATTTGTCACATGTCAATATGATATTTCATATGTAAACGCACTTGAATATATATATACATACATACATATATATATATATATATAATATATATATATATATATATATATATATAATTTAAATGTACGTGGTGCTCTATGTGAAACTGAATCTTATTTATGAATGGCTACGTCTGTACTCAAGTGAGTTGGGATATATATATATATATATATATATATATATATATATATATATATATATATATATATATATATATATATATATATACTACTACACTACACTACTACAA
>NW_014040449.1:134551-139189 GCF_001186125.1 Sphaeroforma arctica JP610 | reverse complement strand
TACATATATACACATATCTATATATCTATATAGATATAGATATAGATATAGATAGATATATAGATATATAGATATAAATATATATATCTGAATATATATCTGGAAGCACCCGAACACACCGAGAATGCTTGTCAATGAGTACATGCACAAACAATATGAATGGTTTTGGGTGTGCATATACCTCAGTGAATCTGTTGCCATATCCGTTGCGGTCAAATTTCATCTTTCGCAAAACCACATTATACGCATCCAGTTCAACCGCATGTTCTGCGCATTGAGAAAACATAAAAAATCAGGAAAGTAAAGGACGGATTATATCCAATTTGTGGGGTTATTGGCGGTGTATATTGTTTTAGGGTCCTAAGTTCCGAACACTTCGAAGAGTATTTGGTTGAATTGAATTTTGCATAGCCGGCAAGTAGTATGAAATTCTGAAATAAGGTCTTCCTCATTCAAAATGAATGCAAGCACAGCATATAAATACAAATTCTAGATAACGACAACAAAAAAAAAAACCAACGGACGAAATGAATTATAGCATATATTTCTACAAAGATATGCTACAATTTTAACGTATATGAAAGAATAGACAGTACATACAAACATACACATCCCTATACATACATACATAGATACATATATATATTATATATATTATATATATATACGTATATGTATATTTATAAATATATATATATATAAATATGTTTAAGTATATATATATATATATATATATTATAAATACATGTATTATATGTACAGACACAGACACAGACACAGACACAGACACAGGCACACACACACACATACATATATATAAATATATAGTCTATATATAGATAAATATACCTCATCTCTACCTAGTTATGATACATGCACTAACGTGATTAAAGTTCCATGGCAGATACATGCGCACGCATTGGTGTAATCGATTCCACTCTACGCGCAAGAAGAATCGTCGACACATATCCGTGCGTACATTTGCGACGGAATGATATATTTCACATACCTATACACAGCCACATCTGTCCAACTGTCTACATAAGGTATACTAGTGAGCGTCGGTGGATCCAATTATCCTTCTATACATGGAGAAGTCTGTAAGATATCTCCTTCTACACATACGTCTTATCTTCCGATACTTATTCGCATACACAAGTCTGTAACTACATTGGAATGGTCCAAACACACTGAAGTCGTGATCACAGATCTCCGATGGACTCACTTGAGCAATTCCGAACAGCAAAATTCTCCAAACTGATGCTATTAAGAAGCGAAGCTCCATAAAGCACATCTGCGTACAGTAAAGGCAGCTTCAGAGCAGTAGATGTGTTGAAGCCACACGTCACACTAAGGTTTTCTCTGCACCCGACGATACTGACGGTACTGTCGGAAGTAAAATGAGTAAAATCTATTAATAAAACAAAAAGGGATATATTGAAGTCACACGCCACACGAAGGATTCCCCGCACCCGACGATGGGAACAGCACTTCTGGGAGTAGAAGTGGGAGTAGAAGAGTAAAATCTATTAATAGAACAACAAGGGATATATTGAAGTCACACGCCACACGAAGGATTCCCCGCACCCGACGATGGGAACAGCACTTCTGGGAGTAGAAGTGGGAGTAGAGGAGCAAAATCTATTAATAGAACAACAAGGGATATATTGAAGTCACACGCCAAACCAGAGAACAGCACCTTTGGGAGTAGAAGAGTAAAATCTGTACAAACGCAGTAGATGTATTGAAGCGTCACGCCCCACTGAGATACCTCCTGCAAACAACCATACTAACGTTGTTTATGGGACAACAGAGTGCATTCTTTTAATAGATATAGAGCACATTCGTATTCTATTGATCGATAGACTATTAGTAGATATAGACACATCCGTATTCTATTAGTAGATATAGAGCACATCCGTATTCTATTAGTAGATATAGAGCACATCCGCATTCTATTAGTCGATATAGAGCACATTCGTATTCTATTAGTAGATATAGAGCACATCCGTATTCTATTAGTAGATATAGAGCACATCCGTATTCTATTAGTAGATATAGAGCACATCCGTATTCTATTAGTAGATATAGAGCATATCCGTATTCTATTAGTAGATATAGAGCACATTCGTATTCTATTAATATATATAGAGCACATCCGTACAAGGCACAGGTGGCTTGTCCCTAATGCGTGTATCACAACCACACGCCATCTGGAATAACTCCCTGCGCCCGACGATACTAACAACACTTTCGGGAGTAGCAGAGCAATATTTATAAATAGACACAGACAACGCCTTAATACGGCACAGGTGGACTGACCCCAATAGATATACTACAGCCACACGACATCCTGGATAACTCCCTAACATTCCCCGTGAGTCACCCCTCACTATCCCAAGGCCATACCTGAGCGACTGGTCTACCAGGCCTGACACCACAGAACCCATGACCACCACATCCTCCCACAGCAGTACGGTACTATCAACGGTCGCAGCATTCACAGCGTCTTGTAGCTGTCCATAGCACTGCCGTGGCGTTAGGATGTTCGGTATTCACTTAATCATCCGTTCAGTGTGCATGCGTGCATGTAGTATATCTGACACCGATTGCTTGAGTCATATGAGTGTCTATAGGTTCTGACGAGACGTTGTATCTAGCAGAGCATTGATTCTAACTTTTTTGCTAACTGTTTCTTAATCTGTGATTGAAGGTATGAATGAATGTATGTATGTGCGTGTATTGTATTTGTGTTATACTTTCTCACGAAATCATGGGAGTATCTATAGGTTCTAGAAATCGTTGGTCGTAGCACATTTTTCGAGATATCAAATCGAGCATATTTCTGAGTATGTATGTGTGCAAGTATGTATGTATAAATTTATGAGCGTTTGTGGCGGTATAAGATAACATACAAATAATAAAAGCGATTATTTAGATCTCTGTGTACGTACGTACGTACGTATGCCCGTGTATGGTATACTATGTTACACTCGCAGATCGTACACAAATATCCGTACGTTCTAAAGAACGGATTAGACATCCTTAGAACTATTGTAGTGACTATTCCCATGCACGTGTATTAAATTTCAGATTTCAATTGCCCGAGTCCTACTGCTAACTCTACAAGTCTCGAGAACGTTGCAGCTGTCCATAACACAGTTATAGTGTTATTTTATACAGTACATCGGCGTGTTTGTGTGCATGCATATATATGATTGCGTTTATTTACCTACAGGCATTCGGTTGATGTCAACGAACACAAACGTTCTAGAGCACGTGGTAGCGGTGCTACATAGATGTAACGCTAAGATACGTCTGTGTGTACGTATGTGTGTACGCGTGTTGTATTTTAAGTTCCCACATCAGTACACGCCGTTGTGTATGTGTGTGTGTGTATGTGTGTGCGTATGTGTGCGTATGTGTATGTGTGTGTATGTGTGAGTGTATATGTGTGTGAGAATGTGTGCGTATATGTATATATATATATATATATATGTGTGTGTATGTATGCGTGTATGTGTATATGTGTGTATGTGTGTTTATGTGCGTGTATGTATGTGTATGTGTATGTGTATATATGTGTGTGCGAGTATGTGTGAGTATGTGTGTGTGTATGCGTGTGTGTGTATGTGTGTGTGTATGCGTGTGTGTGTATGTGTGTGTGTATGCGTGTGTGTGTATGTGTGTGTGTATGTGTGTGTACATGTATGTGTGTGCATGTGTGCGTGTGTGTGTGTATGTGTGTGTGTATGCGTGTGTATGTACTTGCGTATGTGCTTGTGTATGTGCATGAGAGATATATTCGCCCTGCGATTACTTCATCCGTTTTATGTCCACACATCTTGGAGCGCACTGTAGTTTCCCATACCGTTGTCGCTGTCTAACTACACATCTGCATAATCCATAGACTAGTGTATCTACTGCATGCACACATCGACTACTAGACTCATGCTGTGTGTACGTCCGTGTGTGTTGATGTGTGATGTCTGTATATGCGCGTTCCCGCTATGTATATAGCTATAGATGTGTATAAATGTTCGTGCGTAGAGGTAGATCGATGTGGCCATACTATATCCGTTCGTGTATGTTGCTGCATATTGCTGTGTGTGCTTGTACCTTGTGCATGTTACGTTGTTTAGGCGTCTGGAATAGTGCCGGTAGGCGTACATTGTGTGCGTGTATGTGTCTATTGGTGAGAATATGCTTGCATCTGGCGTGGCCGTAGTTAGATATTATTAATTTGTGGCGGAAAATAACATGTGCAAATGCGCAAATTCGACCGCGTACGTGTGTATAGTCACATTTATATATGTCTTCAAGCACGGATGGGAAAGTGTGCATGTGCGATACAAGACATTCGAATAATGCGAGCTTCAATAGCAGTATAATGTACTTCTGAGTTTATAGGCAAGAAACATAAACTGATCAAACCTTTAGACATGCGTGTAAGAATACACATGTGTGTGTCGAAAAACGATTCATTGATGTAGCGAAACTTTTATAGATATGAGTATATCAATAGAGTATACAGCGGATAATATATGTGTGTGGGATGAACGGTTAGGCGTTATCTCAGAATTACCTTCCTGTACATATATAATGTATAATGAATGCTCAATACATACACACACACAC